>NC_139810.1:18231421-18513921 GCF_963457635.1 Microchirus variegatus
TTTGTAGACCGTGTAACACCATCAATTATTTATTAACACCCAAATAAAGGAATACTTCCTTCAACAACATTAGCCTTTGTGATACAATGGAGAACGATGGTGGGGAGAGAAATGCAGCGAGGACTACACTCTTTTATTTAAAGTCATATTTTTAGTGATTCAAACCAGACAACAGGGGTTTTCACTACGAACTGAAAGAGAAAAAGTTCCCCCTGCATGTCAGTCCCTGCTCAGTATCAAATCAACGTTGGCCTCAACATTTATCTCAACCACTACCTCATTCCTGAAATCTCAGAGAAGCAGACTGACACAAAACAGGGGATGTCACATCTGTCTCCAAGCATCTTCTTAAAATGTGAGACTTCGGTGGAATATCATTCGGTCCCTGCACTGTGGACAATTGTAGTGACCTTGTGTGTCGAGTGCAGTCAGTTGATTAAGACAAGAAGGGATTAAACTATGTGAGGTTTACAACATCAAACCACTTTATTCTTTTCCTCTTCTTATATGACTATCATCGCCTTAAGTTTTTGCAGGAGGTTTGAAAAAAAAATTAAAATAAAAGAAGAAGCCCTCATTGACAACAGCATGTCGCGGAACTTCTGTGCAGCAACTGATCTGAGACGCATTGGAAACATCTGAGCAGAGATCTGTCACAACCTCACTCCACTTTCTCCTCAGTGTGATGACCCTAGATGAAATTAACTGCTCTAAACACATCCTTTAAAACCATTAATTAAACTACATACACTCATATTTTTTTATATACAAAGAAATGGAAATTGGGGAAATTCGGAGTCTAAGGAATTGCATTTTTTTTTTTATTTGAGCTAAATAAAAAAAATGTAAACAATAGAAATCTCTGCTCCTTCCATTCAAATAGAAAAATGCATGGATCTGTGAAAAAATGGCTGTGATACTTTCAAGCCAAATGTTATCACACACTTTTAAATGTAATTGCCAATGGACAATAACTCAATATCAATGTAAAGTGCAATATAATTGTCATTAATCGCAACATAACAAAGGAATATGTTTATCCTTTGCACACTTGGAATAATTATTTTTGAATGTTTTGTTCCAGATGTGTGAAATACTGTTGTTACTGTTGTTTTCTGCCCATTAAAAATGTCTAAAACTACAATGTACAGGTTTTTTTTATCATCTCATCTCATATAATGATCAATATTGACTAATTTGACAACGTTTATTGGGATCATTATGACCGTATCTTCCAGCCACTGCAGCCAGTTCTCAACTCTTTCTACTGGAACATACTAAAAACAACAACTTATCTTTTATTTCCTTTTGTAAAAGAGGAAAAATAAAAGGCATAAGAATTACTCTCATTTACACTATTGTCTGTGTTAAGTCCACAGACACTTTGTGAGGACAGGTAATCTGCCCAGGATGATGTGCTGCCGCCAGGCATGCACAGGTGATGGTGTGAGGCATGCTACGCTCCTTGAACAGGATTAGAAGAATATCTGGCAATTCTCATCTCTACCTAAGGATAATTTAATGTGTGTGCTCTGTGTGTGGCTGCTGAACATAGGTCTACCTACAGGAGTGTGTGTCTCCATCCAACACTTGCCTCTACATGTCTCTGCACAGCCCCCCCCCCCCTCCTCCTCCTCTGCCCTACCAGCAGCTGAGACTAAGCAGGACAGTAAGGCTAATAAAGCTTTCTCTCTGAGTGTTGGGTCTGCTGGCAAGAGGGAGAGGAAAAGACCTATTTCACTGTTGTGTAAACCATTGTTTCATTTCCACACTTCTCTCTCCTGCTCTCTGATATTTCACTGGGATTTTGGCCCCCGTTCAAGTGTGAACACAATACAGCTATTGAGATCATTGCTCGCACCTCCTGGTCAGAGCTGGGCTCGGCACTCGCCTCGGCACCCGCAGCTACCACTTCATACTCAAACTGTCATAACTACTTCTTCCTCTTCCCTTCACGAAACTACATTTTCATTTTGACTCAGGAAACAGCACAGACAGACTCCCCCATGCCCCATACCCCCCCCCCCCCCATCTTGTCGTGTTAACCTTCACCCTAACGCTGGCTCTGGAGGGCCCCAGTGTGCAGGTAATGCATCCTGATTGACCACAGCAACCCAGAGGCCCATATATCCAACTTTTAATGAAGAAGAATGCTCATCCCATCTCCTGAAAGAGAGGGAAACGGTCGAATAGAGCAGGAACAGAGACTGTGTCGTGGATGTGTGTGTTGCAGAAGAGCCCTGCAGCCATATGGTTTGTGTTAGACAATATTAAGAGTGTGTCAGTGGCTGAGACCTGGTTGATGGCTATCAATCTGCCCTTTAATGTATGAGGGGGATATATGAAGGGATGGATGGCTATGGCCCCCCATGGAGAAGCTAATGGCTAAACTGGAGCATTAAGGTGATAGAGGCCCATGGTGAAGATGGGGCCCATAGTGGAGCCGGGAGTTGGGAGGCTTGAGGGCTTTGGCGGACAGCTGTTGTGTGGATGAGCTCAAGGATGAAGGCAGGAAAAAACAGCAGAGAAATGGGAACAGATGGGTCACGCCAAAACAACAGGAAACAGGAGAATACACAAATAGTGCTGGAATAACAAACCTTTTAAACAATATTATTAATTAATCATTTAGGTCATTTGACAAGCACGTGTGTCTGAAGAGACCGCCTGAATGGATAATTTGATATTTTAAAGAATATTTACTACTTGAAAATGATAGTAGTGAATCAACAGGCCAGTCAGCAATCGGACGCACCAATAAGCGAACATCACATTTTAATTTGTGAGAAATGAAAGGGGGTAAGGAAAGAAGAGAGGATAAGAGACAGAGAGAGCGAGATAAATGAGGTGGAGGAGCAGCTGTTGACACAAGCCTTCTCCTTTCTGTCAGATAAGAGATAACTGGGCTGCAAGTGTTTAGACACTCCATTATTAGTGTCATCAATCACACACACACTGAGGAGATGGGGGAGGATTACTGGAGGGTGACACAACATATTGCTCTATTACTGCTTCAAGCCAGTGTCTCTTTTCTTTACAGCTCCTATTAAGGGCTCACGCCGACTTCCATTCCATACATTTGGACAGCGTAACCTTAACTTAACCACAATTCAAATTGTTGCATTAAACTTAACCACATTCTCAGAAATGAGGTTCACGAGGACTGCTGGTCCTGTGTCTTCCAGAAAAGGTTCTCAATACGTTCCAAATACAAGTTCTAGTACTAGTACACACACACACACACACACACACACACACACACACACACACACACACACACACACACACTTGGACTAATAAAGATCCACACACACAGCTCCGATGTGTTTGTACACATTCACGTGTGTTTGAACGTGTGAGATAATTCGCTTCTGAGAATCAGTGTTCAAGAAAACAGTAGCACGTTAATGCAGATAAGATCGTTATTTACAGTGCAGCTTTGTTAACGAGTTTTATGTTTGAGAGGTAAATATGTCAACACTGCAGAGGAAAATCACTTGCAGTGGTCATACAGCACCAGTGCATGCGCACACACACACAAACAAGGACAGTGGGGGTTTATGTATATTCAAATAAATGTATGCATTATTTATTTCATATTAGGAGAAATAAATGACATCAGTGCATGTATGCAGTCACGTCAGAGTTACAGAGAAGCCATGGAGGACAGGGAAAGGGCACAGTCCACCTGGAAACTTCTCATTAAATATCAAAAGACCCACAGCCTCCAAGTTGGCCTTAAAGTCACACCAAGCAAGTAACAATGACTTTCAAACTAGCCTCTGACAAATACTGCTGTCTTTACAAGTTACTTGTGGCTTTGCAAAGACCAAACAGCACTTTTCAAAGTAATCCTGGGCTCCCTGTGGTCACATTAAAAGCTAAGGCATAATTTGGCCATTTGCTAACAACTCTTGGAGAATGCTTCCCTCAAGGAATACAATCAGCCATAATTGGCCAATCAACATTGGGAACATACACAACTCTATACCTCACACAGTGAGCCGACTGGATACAGTCATGTGGACATGACTTCAGCCACAAGAAATAATGAGAATAAAAGGGCACAGCAAATGATTACCGTTATTCTCTTGAGGATTTGCAATACATAATGTATCGCTTGAGGATCGGCTGATTGAAAATATGATATATGTGTTACCTTTTTCTTGAAGCAGGTAGATGACGATGTGGAGACAATAACCTGTGACTGCTGCTCGTGGATGTTGCTTCAAACTTTGAGTAATAGTTCTGACCTTGAGGTCTGTACCTAATTTGTACATGTAGATGAAAATCCATCACATAACACTCGTGATGTAATTAGTGAACACCTTCAATTTTACCTTTTTAAAAATACCTTGTGCACAAATCACTATGATTTTTCTAGGAAATCATTTCTTGGAAAACTGGTACAGAATTGATCAGAAACTGGACCGTACCTGGACCATACTTTGTTCGCTTGGATTTTGAAGGAACACAAAGGTTCCCAGAGCAGACAGATTGAACGGAAACATCAACACTGCATGGTTTTTATTCATTTGAGTGGGTGAGAAGTTGTTCGCTCAGAGACGTGCAAATTTCAACAGACACATAAATGACTACAAGCTGATCCATGAGGCAGTTGGAGTATGATCAATAACACTGAGGACACTTCGGGGGCAACGGGTCATTGCTCAGCACTTAGATATCATTATATATTATTGACCGACTATTGATTAGTTTAACCAGAAACAGTCAATACAAGCATAACAGATTTAATTTGATAAACTTTGTGAGGTCAATAAAATGTACATTGACTAGAGTCAAAGGTAATTAAGGGATTAAAATAATAATGATAATATAGTGTAGTTCAACTACAGTAGCAACTGTGTCGTTCTCTTCTTTGACAGCATTCCTGTACTTGAATGTATTGTGGACATATTTGTTCAATGTGTTTATGCAATTTTAACTACAAAATGATGAACAAATTGGATGATATATTATCGTATTATTTTTTCTGCATATACGTGCGTACACTGAGCTATTCCGCTCTTAATGTGGGCTTGAGCTTGTTAGTTGTACTAATTACTCCAAACAGCACAATGGATCTTTTTACCCTGAGGGTCGCATTCACTGTGACCCCCCATGTGCTGGAGCTCAGTGGTCCTGGGGGGTATTTAGGAAGTAAACATGTTGACTGCACCAGCACCTCTACCCCATCATACCACCATCCATTTACTTCCCCGCACGTGCAATTAATGAGCCACTAGCTAATTTGAGGTTGGTGCATATATGTAAATGAAAGGCAAACAAAAGAAACGGCTGATGGATGACAAGAAAAGGGGCTTGGGCAGGGTCCATGTGGGACACTTAGCACTGCAGCACTAATTAAAAAGCCATAGCGCTGAAAGCAGCGAGGTAAGTCATTAGCTGCAACCTGTTTCCGAGCCACACGGCAAACAACCGAGTGCTAATGCTAGGTGTAGTCATGAAAGAAGGAACGCCACACAGAGGAAGGAAAGAAAGAAAAAAGAACAGTAAGAGAATGATGGACGTGGGCATTGTGTTCGAGTGAGGTGTCCATGTGGGAATATGAACCCAGCCAAATTAGCTTGGTTACATTAGCCCTCCTGTGCCATTACCCATTAGTTTAGTGCAGGGGGTAGAAAGCTGAAGAAAGGTTACCATAAGCATGGCAATTAGGGCTATAATAGGATAAACAACAACCTGGCTGATGGAGGGAGTGAAGCAGAACACAGTGCAGGGAATGATTACACACAGGCCGAGTGTGTGGAGGTGGGTAACTTTAGCTATATTGATCCGTGGCCCCGTGGTGGACGGAGCTGAAAGTGTCACCCACTGAGCCAGCATGACTTCTCAACTCAGTGGAGACAATGCCAACAATGTCCACATGAAAAACACAGGCACAAACAGATGCACACAAACTCTGAATCTCTCTCTCTCACACACACACACACACACACACACACACACACACACACACACACACACACACACACACACACACACACACACACACACACACACACACACACACACACACACACACACACACACACACACACACACACACACACACACACACACACACACACAGTGGATGTATGGGATTTGTGTGTGTGACCTCTCCTCTTGTGTCTGTGCCTGCAGCGCGTTTCTCTCTTCTGGTAAATCATTTCGTCTCGTCACGGTCCTTCTCCTGCTGCTCTTTACAAACAGCGATCTCCTAACATACTGGCCGAAATAGCATTTTCATAGAGGAGGACCAGGAGAAGGAGGAGGGGGGGGGGGGGGAACAGGAGGCAGAAACAAGTGCTGTAGGATCAATGGTGCAAAAAATTGTTTTTATTGAATAGTGCGTGGCTCACATTTCCTGCAGACACAGATAAGAGAATGGGAGTGAGCATACCCTTCTGCGTGTGGGTTAGTGAGCGAGAGAAGGGGCACGGAAATAAATGAGATTATTGATGTTACATGTCAAATATAATTGCTGAGATTTGAGCAAAGAGGAGGAGAGGGTAGGCTGATGGGCTCACTGATCCGTGGAAAGCTTCATTTGGGAGAAAGGCCAATAAGTGGCAGGATTTGGATTGTGACCTCCGGTATGTGATACTGTTCGGGAATGAGATCGCTTAGCCTCAAACCTAAGTTGTTAACTTTTAAACTTCAGACAAACACACATTCAGACAACTCTGGCCTCCACGTCGTACTCCCAAGAGAATATGTCAGAGTCACAGTCTGTCACATGCAATATGCTGCGATGCCTGTTCTCCTGAGTTCTCCTACATGAAGCATTATATACCTGGATATGTGATATGCAACAGAAAAATTGGAGAATAAATTTCATCTCAATTTCCTGGTCAGTTGGAGAGAAAGAAAAAAAAGCTGCCTACTGTGAAACATCGCACAAACCTTTTAAGACTTAATCAAATATTTGAATCCAGAAGTGTCCCAGAAGTCTTCTCATTACATCAGATACAATTAATCATGACTTTCCTCCTCGAGATGGAAAACGAACTCCCGACGAAATGAAATGGATACAGCAAAGGGTTTAGATAAAGATACACAGATGGATGAATGGATGGATGTGTGTCTATAAATGAATGTATGTGTGTTTTGGATGACATATAATGAGAAGTCCCATAGCTGGTGGCTGCAGTCCCAAAGAGAGAGAGAGAGAGATGTTCAGAGACTCTACGAAATTAGAGATCATCTGCAAGGCCAAATGGACATCTGGCCCATGTGTGTGTGTGTGTGTGTGTGTGTGTGTGTGTGTGTGTGTGTGTGTGTGTGTGTGTGTGTGTGTGTGTGTGTGTGTGAATGTGCGTGTATCCACTTACAAAGACACATTCAGATGTCTCGTGGCTTCAGGAAGGTCTGAGCAGGCACAGTGGAGTCAGAAATCTCATCTCATTCACAAAACAAACATTCTGACTTTGCAGCACTTTTCAGCACTTTCCACTAATTCTGCTCGTTTCCCCCCGGCGTACACCGTCTTCATAAGTAAACAGCTGCTCTCTCCTGGAGGAAAGTCTCACATCCTGATTTATCCGTTTTTTTAAAAAAAAGTGTCAAATTTTCCAGTTCAGTGGCCAAAATGGTCCTTTGGCTCCATCACCAATGAAATGTCACATGTCAGCGCGCACTCCAAGATAATTTGTTCCCTTTTCACCGAAGGTTGTGTTCATGGCAACAATGGGAAGTTACGGAGAGAATAATGTGTCAGATCATGTCTTTAACACGGTAGGTTAACATGACACAACCAGTACAAGTGAGTAGGATGATATACTGTGTCATAATGTGATGTTTATGGTATACTGCACCTCACTCTCTTTCAACAAGCGGATTAAACAACTCCAGAAAAATCTGTGAATAGATTTTAATGATTAAAAATAACACGTGTACACTTATTTTCAGGGAAAAGTATTGAAGACACTAAAACACTGGGCAAGTAAAACTGAAAACTGAATACATTTTCCCTCCTTTCACTCTGCTTTCTTTACAGTGCTACAAAGAGTGCTTTTCAAAGAGCTGGAGCGCGATTGTGTGTGTGTGTGTGTCACTGCATGTTTTCTTTGTACCTACATATCTCTCCTGGAAGCACATGCCGTCCATCCCCCGGTTAAAGCAGACCAATTTGCAACAGGATCCCAAAGGTAGTCAAGTCCTCCTGCCAAGTCTCTCATATTTTCAAGCTGACCGTTTTATGGCAAGATCTGTAAAATAAGCCCTCCACCTTGGCCTCGAGTTCACGCCACCTCCATAAATACTGAGCTTATGACAACGGGGCACAAGGGTCAGGCCATATTGG
This sequence comes from Microchirus variegatus, assembly GCF_963457635.1. NCBI lineage: Eukaryota > Metazoa > Chordata > Actinopteri > Pleuronectiformes > Soleidae > Microchirus > Microchirus variegatus. The sequence continues at coordinate 18,239,730 of NC_139810.1, forward strand.
AGAGAGTTGTGGTTGTCAGCGAACATCTTCATGCCGAATGGTTTTGTTTAATTCCTGACTTTAACAGTGATATTTTAGACTTGGCAGGTAAGTTTCCCCCGCGCACTGCGTCGCTCTCCTCACTCCCCCACTCATCGCCTTTCCCTCCACAAACACGCCACACTCCTCCGAGCACGTGTGCTTATTCAGATGCTGGTTGAGAATGTATCTAATGACTCCAGCGCTGCCCTATCAATCAACAGCCTTGTGTGGACAGTGAAAATCAATGGCTCCACACAGAGCTACCTGAGGTCCCCCACACTTCATTTGTCATAATCGCTCAATACGTCGATGAGCAGAGACTACAACACATTTCAGTCAGGAGGCTATTGGTGAGCATGGCGGGCGTAAATCTTTTTAGTGTTTTCCAATGATTGTGAACTTCTCCATTTCATAGCATCATTGTGTGGTAAAAGATCGCCTATTCAAGTCTGTGCCTGTAGTGTTTTTTTTCCATTGATAATTCATTCATCCATTCTCTTTCATCCCCGTAGTCTCTTATATTTTGTGTATGTGATCTGTTTTTTTCTTTTCTTTCCCTTTGTGCATTTATTCTTCAACTTTCTCCCCCTCCAGCTCCCAACTCTCATCTCTCTGGGCGCTTATTGACATTTCCCCCGCTAACCTTCTCTTTTACGCTCACCTTAATGTGTGCTGCCTTATCAGATGCGCAGGTGGTTTGGAGTTTCACTCGACCTCACTCCCGACTCTCCTCCTTCTCCTCCAGGTTATTCAGCCCTTCTTCCTGTGCTCTGAAAGTCAAGCTTCCCTTTACAAAACCCCTGCGTCCTTATCTGGGAGACCCCGTGACCCCCGCAGTCATTGCAGCAGCCAGTGGGTGAGAATGGAGACCACAACTCCCTCATGAGGAACACAACGGGACCTAGGTGTGTGTGTGTGTGTGCAGTGCCATTAGAGCAGTCTATTTACTATCCAACTGTCTAAACACTTGTGATAACATACAGTACAGGGCTGCAGCAGCAGACTTGCAGTCCTCCTGGGACAGTGAAACAGAAACTAAAGACACAGTTGACAATTATTTTCATCATTGATTAATCGATTTTCTCTTTTCTTTATTAACTGATTTATTGGTTTGTCTACTAAATGTCACAGGTTTTCAGGGCTCAGCCGTCTCTGATCTGCCGGGTGCAAACCATTTAATTAACAATGAGACACATCACCCAACAACTGCAAAAACTAAACAACAATAATGAACATTTGTGATTCTTCTATATTTTCAATAGTCTTTAAAAAAAAAAACTGATAAATGTCAGTACAGATAAAATACTTTTGTAATAAAGTTGTAAAAAAAACAAACAAAAAAAAACCTTTCAAGTTTCTCAATAAAACAGATTTTTGGTGTATTTTTCAAAGAGCCACTAATTTGGGAGGATACTCAGCCATGGAATCTCACATTTCCTCTCTCTGGCCTTTTTTTCTCAGTGTGTTCGAGTGTGTGGTCTTTGTCATAGACTCTGCAGGTGCACCACAGTGAACATATCCCATATTCATATCGTTATTCTATTGTGTCCAAGAGAGCTCCCCGAGGAGAGGAGAGCACCTGCTAAACACAGACACACACACACACACACACACACACACTGCATTCTTGGTCATTTCCTCATGTTTCCGTTCTCTTTTTCACTCTTTAGTAGCTTCATTGACAACTCTAAATTTAAATGCCCCTTCCTCTTTCAGCCATTGTATGCATGCACACACACACACACACACTACCGCACCTGCACACGCACACATGATGCAACACACACAGACACACAAGATGTTGATTAATAGAGAGAACAATAGAGAAAATACGCATGGAAGAGCAGGAAAGAGATCCATGCCAGAGGGAACATATAGGAACTACAATTATATGAATGGGCATTGAAAATACAATGAACCCCCAAGCTGAACAACGAAAGCTTTTAAAGAAATTGAGATCTGATCAGATACCAAGTAATGATCGAAATGCAATTACGGGAGTAGGAAAGTATACATCATAAAAAAATGTTGAGAGAGAGAGACGTCAAAGAGGATTTTAACATTATCTCACATAGAAATCTTCATAACTTCAATCACGTGAAGACTAAGTCAGTTTTGGACTAAAATGGGCTGTGCTTAAAAGTCTTCATATATGACTATTTAAGGTCATACATTCCAAAATGGTGAGATGGGTAGAGATAGACGGACAAGGCTTGGCTGCTGCTGCTGCTGCTGCTGTTGAGTGTATTTATAGGTATTATCATCCACTCTGTAATGCTGGCGATCTACAGTGAAGGCATGCTATTTGGTTACAGCAGCAAAAATGACATCACATCAAAAACCAGAAGGACAGACGATCAAGACATTACGGTTGCTCACAAAACTTTTCTTCGGTTGCCCTTTTTGGAGCAAACCATCCTCCCTTCAGGCCTGATGTCAGGTCCTTCATGAAAACTACATTTGGGAAACGGCTATGAGCTCATCATTACATGCACAACAAAGCCAGTTCCTTCACAGCTCTGTAAACGGCTTTTATTTATTCATTGTGCTTGACAAGCTGTAACGGAGTGTGCAGACCTGCTGTTTTTCACCAGTCTCATCCAGGCACACAATGAAAAAATGATGGAAAGGGGACTGACAGACAAATGCCGAGCTCTATCGAGCAAACCATCTCTGCTCGCGGGGCGCAGCTATTATCTGATGACAAATTGTTTGCTCCTGTGAAAGGAGAAATGCTGTCGTGACATGGACAAAACAATCTGCAGAACTAACAAGAGAAGCCAGCGAGAGCAACGCATTTGCACGTAATTTTAAAATGAAATGCATTACCATAAAAAAAAAAAAACAAGTTCTATTCAAATCTACTGTGCGACTATAGAGATAGCATGTGCTCAACAGCTTTAACAGCAGCATACATCATGTGTTCTGTCTCCTCCGGAGAAGTTACCACCATTGAAATCATTCATCATTGTGTTAATGTCCGCATATCTCTTTAAAACTACATTAATTAAATTGGGATTATTTTATTATATGCTAGCCGATTTCATTGGCAAATCACACTTTTACCTCTTGTTATTTTAATGTCTTGCTTTTATTATGATTAATTCAAATTGTCTAAATAAATAAATAAATAAATGTCTTTATTCTATGTCTTAATGTATTGATATGCCTTTTTAAAGCACTTTGAGTTGCCTTGTGTATGAATAGTGTATATTTTCAATATATCTGTATAGTAACTTCTGCACTTCTAAAATTAATATTTTGATTAAATCGTTCTTTCAGCTATCTGTCTGGACATACAATTAAAAAGTGGTGCAGTAATAGAGAGACAGAGAGAGAGACAGAGAGAGAGAGAGAGAGAGAGAGAGAGGGAGAGAGAGAGAGAGTTGAAGGTAGGCGGTGAGAGCCTGAAGCAGAATTATACAGGAAGTAACAATTTGGTTGTCACAGAGTACTCTATAATCTACACCTCACTCTGCAGCCTTTTCCCGTTGGACACCAACCATGGTCTCTCTCTACATGTGGTGTCTAATGGGGATAGTGTTTCAGTGCAGACAAAAGCTTGTTTTGCAGGGGTCGATCTACGTTAAGGTCGAAGCCATTTTGTTTTCCCTTTGCTTGCTTGCGATTAGTTTGTTTGTGCGTCACAAAGCTACACGTGCCGGACAACAAAACGCATGCAAAGGCGATTTCAGAGCGCGTCCCTGCCTCACCTCTTCTACGTGACATTATTTATAGCATGTTCCCCCTTCATGTGCACTGAAAACGCCGTGTTCGAGGACATGAATGTTCATGTTTTCGAACCGTGTGAACACAAAGCCTCTCTGTGTCTAATAAAGACTAATGTGTGAGGCTCTGTTCGTGATAACCAGCCATCCAGTTTGTTACCGAGACCTGGGGATCTGTGAAACAGCCAAGACGCCAGCACAAATTAGGGTGAAATGTTTGCAAAGGGGTACCAGAGTCCACGTATACACACACACACACACACACACACACACCGGTGACATCATAGACAGCTGAACGGTTGACCACAAGTTGACTGAAATTTGACAATGAAAGTATGTTGTACTCGGAGGATAGAGTTTGAACTGAAGGTGTTGTTTTTAGCACGTATGCGTATGTTGGACACAAGAACCTTTGCATTACACACCACACTCACTCACACACATACACACACACTGAAGATCCAGGTGAAGGATAAGGTGGCTAAACTCCCAGAAAGAATATGAAGTCTTTCCTTTCACCTAAACACTAAAGGTTCTCTGTCATTTTAACTATTAGCCCAGAGGCCAACAGATATGTTGTTAATGGCTTTAAATAAATGGGTCTCCAATCATGGAGGACGAGTGGTGAAGGTTATCATCCCTGTTGTAGGGAGCAAGAGAGAGTCGGAGAGACAGCCTAATTCCTTCCAGCTGCAAGGCTGTGTGTGTGTGTGTGTGTGTGAGTGACTGAATGTTCAGTGGCTAAAATGACAGACTTACTTGGCCCCTTAAATGCACCAGACAGGCCAGGCTACATATACTGTAAGAGAGGCCTTGTTAGAAGAAGATGAGGCCCCTTCGACCAGACATGTGGGCATGTGTGTGTCCATGTCCCTCTGTGTGTGTGTGTGTGTGTGTGTGTGTGTGTGTGTGTGTGTGTGTGTGTGTGTGTGTGTGTGTGTGTGTGTGTGTGTGTGTGTGCTATATCTAAAGCGATCTATTTGCTGATTTCAACAAATATTGCGTCCTTTGTATTCACTGTTAATTGTATTGCGCCGCTGCTGGTGAAAAATCTGTCTTTTTTTGTGCTTTATTAAAATGTTTCATTTAAATGTAGCAGCCACTTTGACACATACACCATCTAAACACACCCCTTTTCTCCCAAGTCCACTTAATTCATTTCCTCACTCATGTAGCTACAGTACAGCGAGACCACCCCTAACCCTACTACTAAGCCCACCTTGTGGCGACGGGCTACGAGTTCTCGCACAAACACATGAACACACACACAAACTAAGTGGGTTTCCCCCGGACCCATAGTATAAACTTGGCCAATGCTTGGCCAGTACATACTGTATATATGAGCAAAGGTTGGCAGCACTCACTGTCGGGAAGCCACACATTTGAGAGAGGGAAGTGGGGGAGGGAGAGGAGAAGGATGAAGAAAAGGTAGAAGAGACTCCAGTGCGATGGTCTCTGTCGCTATATCAGGCAGAAGCTAACAGGTAATATGATCTACCATTAGCATTTCTGAACTGAAACTTCAGATTAAGTTTTACACTAAAGATAAAACAAAAGAATCACATTGAGGAAGTTCAAATCAGCGAGATAGTAACTTAATAATTAGACATTTTGGCAACACATTTTATATAGTTTGACTTGGTTAATCAACCATTTTATAAAAACCCATCGTGATTCTGGCATTTCCGTAGCAAGAGTCTGCTCTAACTGGTTCCAGAATGTTCACAGTAGTTCAGGAATTTATTGAACTCCATTACTCAGAAACATACATTCATGAACATACAAACTCTCCAGCTATATGATGAGAGGAGATTGAGCTCATATAGGACCAGGAAACAGAGCCCAATGAAAAAGTTCAGAGCAGTCAAAAGGAGATGGACACACACACACACACACACACAAACACACAAACACACACACACACACACACACACACACACACACACACACACACACACACACACACACACACACACACACACACACACACACACACACATATACTGTATACACTTAAAGTTCACGTGCATGGAGAGCAGCGTCACATCCGCTCGCATGCATGTGCTGCGCAAAGCTTAGAGTACACATATTTAGGCATAAATTGGACATTTGACCTCTCAACACATATGATATGTGCAGACACAAAGAAAAAGCAAAAAAGGCAGAGGGGGAGCACGGAAGAAAATGCAATAATTTTCCACAATCAGCCTCCGCTTGAAACAAGCAATTAAGGGGAATGTGCAGAGCATCCCCTTGTGGTGGGGGGGAGGCTCAGTATGTGTGTGTGTGTGTGTGTGTCCATGTTTGTGTAGACCTTTCTTCTCCTCCTCCACTTCATTCTTGTGGTTGGGGTAGGGTGGTTCTGGGGCAATGCACAGCAAATTCGATAATTCCACCAACAAATGGGCCAGAGCGTGCCCTCACTTTACCGCTATACCATACAGCATCTCGATATATCATCAGTTATCAACAACAAGTACCACACAGGTGCTTGGCCATATTCACAGATGTGTTATATATCACATAATAACCACAAACAGTTTGTTGTTGTCCTGTTTAGTGGTCAAAATAGATAAGAATGTTTTAACGTTTTTGAAATATTAGTGACAAAAGACCAACTATATTTTGGTTTATAACTGGGAGTTTGATCTGGGGACAAGAGAAGAGAAGAGAAAAGAAGAGAAGAAGAGGCGCAATGATACAAGACAAGTAGAACAGGAAATATATTGTCTGAAGCAGCCATAGCAGTAAATTGGGGAAACACAAGCCTTAATCCCAGAGGTGGAGTTTCTCCTTTAGGTTCCTTCAGGAGGAAAAAGAACAGAGCACACTCTTTTATCTGTGTGGTCCAGCATCTCAGCTTTCTTTCTCTCTTTCTGTCTCTGCCCCTCTTTTCCTCCTGCTATGCCTCGTTCACAGTTCACAGATGCGGCTTGTTCTCTGTTCAGGTAGTGTATGTGTGTGTGTGTGTGTGTGTGTGTGTGTGTGTGTGTGTGTGTGTGTGTGTGTGTGTGTGAAGTTTGATCTCTTCCCTCGAGATGCCCCTTTACCCCTGAAGTCACCTGTATGACCTGCCTACCTTCCTATTAGCACTATTGCAATTCATGGTCATCCAAAACCATAAATCCATACCACAGACCATTTTCCACATCTGATTTACTCTACATCCATCACCATTTATTTTATCCGGTGACCATTAACCTTTTCCTCCCAACAGCTTCAGAATCCACCACAAGCAAACGCAGAACATGTGAGGTAACGCGATATGTGGCGAGTGCTATCAGCTTGCAGCCTCGTCCGTCTATAGAACAGACACCAGTGTTTGTCCTCCTGATCGCTTCAGTACGTTTTCCCATCCAAGGTACATAGTGGCGGGATCTTATATTGCTTGAAAGTTGCATTCCCTGTTGTGATTATTTTCCTGCAGGCTACTTCTGCTGTTTATCTTAGATTAATTACAAAGTCTGTAAAAAAAAGAACTGATTTTGTGTGCGAGTCTAGGGAGTGGGGGTGTGAATGTGTGTGCACGTCGTGCAGGGAGCGGGGTTTATTAAAAGTTGCCGGTTTTCAGATAAACATACAAGTATCGACAAGATTCTCCAAAGAGGAACAAGGCGTCATGGGAGATGGAGAGAAAATAATCAGCCGGGTTCAGAGGTGTGGAGAAGAACACGGAGAACAGAATAATGCAGAAAAATAAATGACAGGTGTTTTAAAAGATTTAGTGTAGCACTTGCAAAAATGGGAAATTGATTCCGATGGAGGGGGAGGAGGAATGTGAAATTCTTTGGGGAAAAAAAAAATCAAACGTCTGGGCTGCTTTGGAGAAGCAAAGCAGGAGGGGAGACTAAATAGAAACCTCTCTCTAATGCTGTGCCACACTCCTTCATTTGCTTGTAAAAACACAAAGTAATTCAATAAACATTTGCTGCTTGAACAAGAAGGGTCTTACTCCCACTGCAGTCCACAGAGATGGGGAGAACGCGCACCCAAATGGCAGCTGGGCTGAGGCCGGCTGGGGAGATCCATGGGGTCGGTATTAAAATGAAGTGCTTGTGGCTGGTGTGCAGAGAGCAAGGCATCTGATATGTGGTCTGTAAATGGGAGCAGTAAAGGAGGGAAACTCATTCCACCTCCTCATTTGGGGGAATTACAATGACAAAGAGCAGGCCTAGCAAGACCAGCAGCATCCTGTCATACATGTGAGTGCACAGACACGTGCACGCACACACACTCATATTTGGCTTCAATCATAGTGAGGACCCTCATATACATGATGCATTCCCGAGCCCCTTACCGTAACCACCACAACGAAGTGCCTAACCCTAACCTAAACCCAATTCTAACCCTAACCCTCAAACCAGGTCTTAATCCTCAAGCCCTTTAAAGATGTGATATGGGTAAGAAAGCAAACATGAAGTAGGCAGCAGCTTTTTCCAGCATTTATCTTATCAATGATGATCATTAACTCCATTGTTCACATTAAGTGAAACAAAAATCCAAAAAGGGTCAAATCCCAGGGACACTGATTAAAATAGGAACACCTCTAAATCACATACTTTCTTTGTAAAAGAGAAATTCCCAGAAACTCCCAGTGGGAGACGTCCGTGAAGGTTCTCAGTCATTCAGGTCATCGTCATCTTCTGTAGTTAGCTGACGGTAGGTGACTGGACTTCAGTTAAGTTAAGTTTGAAGAAGCGTCACCTCTCATCCAAGAAGCTTCTTCGGTTCTCACCACCCACTGTAGCACAAACTCAGCATCGTCAGAACTTTGCACCACCAGGTCACAAGAGAGGAGGGGAAGGAGAACAGAAACGCATCAGGGGAGAACTTAAAACCTGTGGCTACTCCAACTGGGCCTTCATCAAAACCTCCAAAAGGAGAACATCTGACAAGGAAGAAAATAGCCATGGAGGGAGTCACTGAGAAACTCAGGAGCATCTTTAACTAACACTACATCCCTGCATGCTTCAAACCCTGTGACACCTTAAGACAAAAACGTGTTCATCCAAGGACAAAATTCCAAGACACAAAAAGAGAAATGTGGTTTATACAGTGCAATGTTATGAGGAGTGAGGAGAACAAAAAATCATGGTACAGCACAGAAGAGCCCGCTGATCTGGACAGGACAGGTCCACCTACATCTGAAGGACAAGGGACAAGCTGTTTTGATGATGACAATGATAGAGGAGTGAAATAAGCCATATTTAAACCTGGAGAAACGTCACTCTGGACTTCACCAACTATCAGCCTCTTCCTAAAAGCATCAACATTCACACACAGAACAACAATAGTGAGGTCCAACACTCAAGCAAAAGCAGACTCTGACATTTAGGTGACCTTGATGACCCTCTTTCACACCTTGACTCAGCAACTAACGACCTGAAACTGGGTCAAAGGGGTGAACATTGCGTCGTTCAACTTAACAACTCTACAGACAGGTTTCAGCCTTCAGAGGCTAAACATTTGGATTTCCCACCATTAAAGGTGAAGTAAGTAGTTTATAGTGCCATCTAGAGGAGAGGCTGAAATTTACAAAATCTGCTCACCCCCTCCCTTCCCTGAGCGCTACGGTATCCGCAGCTGGTCAAATGTCGTCCTCGTCGTCTTTCTCCGTGTCAGCAGATGAGGTTCGTGAGGCGAGGGAGAGGGCGAGCTACCGCGGCCGTAGCAGACGAAGCGGAGAGAGAGGAGGCGGGACTTCCGCTACAAGTAAAGCGACGCTTGATTTGTTCTCTCGCGTTTGTCCTTACAGGCTCCGGTAGAAACATGGCGTCTCGCTGCTAACAGTGGCTATGCAACCGCGGCCCGCGACCGTGTTATTTTACATGACTTTTTGAAACACTACGAAAATGAAACAAAAACTATTATACAGCGACTAGACAATGCAGGAGCACATAATATGTATAAAAAAGTGGATTTTGGGTTATATAAACCCATAAATACTACACAGTGTCCCTTTAAGTCAGAAGTGAAGAAGTCTCTTGGATGAGAGGTGAAACATCTTCAGTCCCCTACAGTGAACTACAGAAGATCCCAGAGGGAGGAAAAAAAACAGGGCAATGTATGTAAAAAATTGCCTAGCGTAAAGCGTTCTTCTGCGTCGCCGTGGCAGAAAAAGCCACAAAGGCCATAAAACGATGGCAGTACCTACTTCCCAGGACTAGAAATATGAGCACCCTTAAAATAAACATTTAACTCTTGCCACCAGGCAAAAATGGGTACTAAATGGGGTTTTCAAAACAGCAGCAGCTAAAAATACAATATTGGTGGAGTGTCCAAAAGCTGTGGAAGAGAGAGAGAGAGAGAGAGAGGCTGGCATTTCTGTGGCAGGTCATAACGCACGAGCCAAAGGACCCAAAGTAGGCTAGCCGCTGGAATGCTGGGGCCAACCACCAACTTCCTCCTTACGGTCCCTGACATGCTGGCACCTGTCAGGGACGGCTGTAGGAAATCAAAGCCCCTCTCAAAATGATGTCATTTAAATCTGGGGTTTTCTCCATTACTCTAAAATGTTTATTAAATTGTGTAACACAAGATAAACAAAAGGGGGTTCTTTATAGAACGTGGCTCTATAAAGGGGGCCACAACTGCGCCCACAGTTCATTTGGTGTGGAAGTGATTGACATTCAATGGACCTTGTTTTCTCTCATTTTCAACGTTCTGGAGAACAGAAGAACAACAAGAACAGCTAAACATATTTAAAGAGTGCACTGTATGTCCAAAGGATACTGTGGGGTTTCCATTTCTCTCCCATTTGTTTTATGCAATCATATGCATCAGCGCTAAAACAAACAAGACAATTCATTGGCGACAATTTTGATCGAAGTTTATCCCAAACACGCTTCAATAACACTATTAGTTGGTCTGTTTTATGAGATTTTACAGATAAAAGGTATTCATTATTCAGAAATCAATAAGAATGATAATAACAATCAATCGATAAAGAAAGCACTCACATGATTAGTCAAAACATTAGGACATTTAAGGTTTTTCAGAGCGCTCACATTTTCTCCGATAACTTTGTTGGTATTAAGTTATTGACGTTGAAGATCATACATTTAAAGGTCGATTTGTGGATCATTCAGGTCAAACCTGTGCCACCATTCAGTTGGACAAAGGGAGACAGATGAAGGTTTGATGGGAGCGGTGGCTGGTGTGTCTGCAACGCCCGGGAATAAAGAAAAAAAAAAAACATGCTCGGCCTTTGTGTGTATATGTGTGTATGTGTGTGTTCTGGGCTCACATCCAGAACCAATGTGTTACAAGCGTTCCTGCTGTAACATTATATTTGGATTCTCTAGGCCCACTTCCAATTATTACTGGCACTTAATACTTTTCACACCATTCACAGATCTCCTAACCCCCACCAACATACCCTCCCTCTCTCTCTCTCTCTCACACACACACACACACACACACACACACACATGAACAATATCTGCAGCTTTTGGCTTGAATCAGCACTTTTACTGGCTTCTTGATAGGTCAGGGTGGATGCAGGAGACTGGAGGGGTGAAAGGGGAACTGATTTGACCCATTTCTACGCAGAAACACACGTTATATAAAACACAGGATTTGAGCAAATGCATTATTTCCGCTGCAGCCTGAGGAGAGCAGGAGACGCTGGTGAGCTGAGTGTACCGTGCGTTTGCTCATTCAGAGGTCAATTCAGTTTCTCTATAGGAAGCACAGTTTTTTTACATGAAACAGACCTCGTTTTCTGAGTGGGAGATATTTTGGTCGTTTATTTTACTATCTGACCGTTTCTCTCTTCCAAGCACAAAAACACGGTCAGTGTGGTCGAGCCACTGGCAGGCAGAGAACCAGAGAAAGAGGATATCAGACAAGAAACTGGGAGGCACGGAAAACAAAAGTCTCAAAAGGATAAGACTCCCTCCCTCTGTGTGTGTGTGTGTGTGTGTGTGTGTTAGATGAATCTTTATAACCCATCTGCTACAACTCTGTAAAGAGCATGCAGCGTTACTATAACGTGAGTGATGATTTACAGTAAATGTATGCATAAACACAACAAAAGAATCATCCGTGCACAGTTCTGTGAAATGTTCCAAGAAGAGAGCAGGTAAAAGGAAAACTAGTCAAAACAACTTTCAGAGGGTCAAATATAAAAGAAGATATATTTCGAACTTGGCAGTATAAACAATGTTTTTCAAGGGCAAATCAAACTGTGGATAATATTCAATAATATGGCAGTGGTGACTGATATCCATTACCTGCTCTTTCAGGTGAATTATATTGTAACTTTAACTGTGCACGGATGAGTCTTTCATGTACAGACTCTGATTAACGTTTGGAGGAGGATTGTTGTTCTGGACACGGGAGCTTCCACGTGAACCTTGATCTACAGCCACTTTTTAACCAAAGTTCTATTACACGAAGCAGTAAGACACACTTGAAATGTGGATTTCTCCACGATCTGCTCGGTCTAGCCAGCGGTTTGCAAGTCTCGCATTCTTACCCTATCGGAAGGAGGTGCTCGTTCTGACGTATCCAAGATAAGCCTGAAAAATAAATGCACGATCCAGTTATGTGACATGTGCATTAAGGTTTATATTACAAAGGGGCATATGCTACGGGTGGATAGGTAGATGCTCAAACACTCGTACCAGTCAACTGGCCTTGTCCCCAGAGAGCACGCCCTTCTTGAGGGGAAAAAGGGGGGAATTATAATAATTCAATAAATAAACAAGTGTATTTCCCCAAGTCAGCAGAAACAGCATATTCCTGTGTGTGTGTGTGTGTGTGTGTGTGTGTGTGTGTGTGTGTGTGTGTGTGTGGATGTGAGCAAGATTCGTTTTTGGTTCACAAAGGTACACCCCCCCTCTCCACACACACACACACAAGCGCGCACACACACACACACATACACACCAATAGCCTGTGTCTCATCATCTGTGAAGAAATAATGGAATTATATATATTTTCTCCCCATACGCGCGACGAAGCATCAAAGTTCAGTGCTGTGATAAGTTGCCTGTGTGCTTTGCCCCTGGCCATAACGGTGTGTGGTGTTTTCCTATTACTGGCATGTCCTGTTTCATAGATGGATGGACCTCAGGCTGACGTCTGCCACTGCCTCTGCTCTGCTCTCCGTGTTATTACCGAAATCGATGTCCATGTCTGCCGCCATTTATTATCCCCTCAACCCCCCCCCCCCACCTGCCCAACAAACAACCACACACACACACACACACACACACATACACACCATAAACTGAAATGAGATGAAGGTGGAATATTGGGAAGTTCTATAGCATGGAAATTTTGCTGGGCTTGTGAATCTCTGAATGTGTGTGTTTATATGCTTCAGAATACACTTTCGCCCCCGAGACAAGGAATGGTTTGCAGATTTCGAGAAGTAACTAATGTTGTTTGGCACCTATTTCTTCCTCCTACTTTAATTTGTCCTGTATGCGCAGGCCCTAATTTTACGTTTTTGTGTTGTTTTCTTATAACATGAGATCATCATTACAAGGCCAAAGGGACATGCTAATGAGCAGAACTAAAGAAAACCACATTAATTGAATTCATGTGTAATTTTTTACGAATGCAAATACTGTCTTAAAAAAAAAAAAAAAAAAAAAAGATCGGATGACATCTTCACTCAGATCAAGATTATTTTGAACTCGGCTGCACTGAAAGAAATCATTTCTGGGACAGGTTGGCATATTTTCTGATAAAACCAGAGATATTCTCCTCAACTTGAATAGTACAGATAATTGTACGCGTAAGCGTTGTTCGAGGACCGAGGACTGTGGAGAGTGATGCCACATGTCTTATCGCGATGCTGTATCTCTATAAAGATACCTCAGACCAGCATGCATTAATAAAGTCAGACTCGGATACATCACGACACTTCCTACTCGCAGAACGGCCTGACATAGTGTGCAGCAGAGAAGCAGTGATACAGTGATACAGTCACATTGTGCGTAGTAAAACAGTTTTTTTTTTTTTTTTGCTTCTTAATGCATGTGTCCTTGTGCATGTGTGATAGGTAAAGGTAGCTTCTCAGCTGAGCCCCTGCGGTGCTCTGGGCCTTCTGTCCTCCCCTCATAACCTCACAAAGACACTAATAAGCCCTCCGATGATGGACGCTTATGGATTTCTGCGCCGCTAATTTCCGTAACTATCACTGTTTGAAAGATAGCTGAGGGATTTAGCAGAGGGGGCCAAGAGAAGGCCCCCTTGTATTCTGTGGGAAACACAAGAGCTGTATTATGTGATATAAAAAAAATGGAGCGTCCCCCCCTTTTCTCTCCCTCAGGCCAAGTCCATGATATTTATCTACGCACAGTCACATGAGACCATTATGTTTATGAAATATCAAATGCAGACCTACACTGTTGTATTGTGCTGAGGCAGTAATTACCAGGGGGATGCACAGGTTTTCTTGCCACAATCCACTCTTTCAGAAGTGACATTTTGAACTTTGGTTAATAGCCTGAGATAAGTGCGTGTGGCTCAGTGAAAAGTGCGTCCGATACTTTTGCTGAGGTTTCTGTGAAATCAGCAGTATACAGATTGATACTCCCGACAAACACACAGAAGAATAGGCTAATGCAAGTTTCACTTCTTTCAAAAGCAACAAGGTGGAAACACGATGTAATAACTTATCCAAATTGATTACTAATAGATTTCCCATCAAGCTTCCAACTCTCCAAAGTAAGAGGAGTTTGTCATGCTGAGGCCGTAGGCCCCAAAAATCCTTTAATTACACTGTAAAGACAAATGTTGGCAAACCACTGTAACCTTATCTGATGCGGCGGAACCAGTCACTGGCCCGCATGACTGATAACACCATGAGGAGAGAGAGAAATTCTTTTATATTATGCTGTGTCCTGCAACAATTCAATACTAATATACACATCTATATATTTCACAATATGATTTTCTTCAATATCAATGTAAGAAGGTACATTGTAATAATGTTTATACAGATGATTTGCTTCAGATTTGTGAAATATTTCTCTGTTAATGAAGTGTTTGTCGTTTTATGTCCCATGTAGAAAAACTTGATCTTTGCTTATCTGATATTTTATTGCAATAATCATCCATATTGATTGCCGTGGAATGTTTTTTTTGGCCGTATCACGCAGCCCTATAATCTCACGTAAACCACGCGACAAAACGTGCGCTAATATCCAACGAACAACTGGATATTAGCTTCTAATATCCAGTTGTTCGTTTCTCCTTCCTCGGGCTTTGACACAGATTTTCCCGAAACCCACAGTCTCTGAAAAGTGAATGTGGAACAGGTTCGCCCATCTTTACCGCTCCAGTCCAACACCAACCACCATCCATCACAGTCTGTCATATCCGTGTGCTGCAGAGCTCACTGGATACACCAGTCAGACCACATGCACAGTGGCTACACACACACACACACACACACCTGAACACAAGTGTGTGTGTGTGTTCTCTCTACCATTTTGCATTAATTAATTTGTCATCACCGTTTATTCCTCGCTGCCTTCACCTCCGCAATGGATGGATCCTCCCTTTGCTCCAGCAGCGTCGTGGCAGGTTTTGCTACCTAGGCCGTTTTTTGCAAGGGTGATCAGGGGCCAAGTTTCTGTCAGTGAGGAATGTAATTAGGGAGAATTAAGCGGCATGGGGCTACAGGGGAGGTCAGGAAGAGCTGGCAGGGTCGAGGCGGGTCACTACCAAGCATTCTCTCTCTTTCTCCTTTTCTCTCTCGCTCTCTTACTCTTCTCTCGTATAAGAAAGGGCAAAGAGGTGTCATATTTAGGCCTTTGCTGCTTCGTGGGAGGCTGAAAAAATAACCTGTGGATATTTTCCTCTCGCTCTCTGCGCCCAACCAGATGTATCGTGTCCTTCCGTCTGTGTCCATGCAGTTCTTCCTTTTCTTAAATTTACAGTGAAATACAGTTGTAGATATCTTATAGAACAATAAAAGTGTTTAATTAGATTTAAAAGTGACAAACTCAGCACATTTTGAGAAAATGGTGAGAAACCAAAGGAATTATTAAGTCATAGAAAGTTAACTTAAGATATGTTAATAGTATAGGACAAGTCCTCGAATAAAAAAATGAAACTCTGTGTTCACGATAAGGTCATTTATAAATGTGTTTTTTCTATGAGTCTATTCCAGTGACTTCAGACATCTCAGTTGTCAACGTTGGATGGGAGTATAGGTGTGTATGCAAGGGGTGTGAGTGTGTGTTGAGTGTGAGGCATAGGAATTACGTGCACGTGAAGGTCATCAGTTGGACTGTGGATGAATATTAAAGGGGACATATGATGCAAAATCGGACAACAGTATCTTGAAGAGCGGAAGTCTGCAAAGTGTTCTATTCTTGGCTGCACAGTGCAGCACAGAGTTCTACACAAACTTCCAGCCTCAGAGGATTTACGTGTCCAGTGGATACATTTTATATATGACGGCAATGTGCCAGAGAGTTGGAAAATGATCACTTTTCCAAATGCTAACTGCCAGGGCCTCAATGACGCTGACGTAGTTTCCTGTGTCTCATTTGCATTTAAAGAAACAGGCACTCAAAACAGAACGTTCTGAACAGGGCAGTTTTGGCAGGGTGATTGAACTGCTGTGGTGCTTCATCCTTAAGGTATTTTGACCAAAGCATGTCACAGATATGTTCATTAGGACACCAGGGAACTAGGTTAACTTGTAGAAATAGGGCATAATATGTCTCCTTTAAGACATAATCAGACGGGAAGCGACCCCCTGGCCATCTGACAGTGTGAGGTCAAATATGACTCTGAATATTATTCAGGATCCTTTCCGTGAGTGACTCGTTGGCAGTGTTTGGGCAATAATTTTCGACTGTACAGTACACTCCTCCCAATTAGGCAAAAAAGCTGTATTTGAGGTCAGCGGTTAAGATTAGGGGTTAGGTTAGGTTAACATAGTTAGTAGTTACGGTTAAGTTTGTGGGTGAGACTCGAGGAGATTAATGCAGGGTAAGAGTCAATGTTTTTCCCCCGAACGTCAAAGTTTGTCTATGTGTGCATGAGCGAGAGAGAGAGAGAGAGAGTCTGACTGTGTGTGTGTGTGTGTGTGTGTGTGTGTGTGTGTGTGTGTGTGTGTGTGTGTGTGTGTGTGTGTGTGTGTGTGTGTGTGTGTGTGTGTGTGTGTGTGTGTGTGTGTTCCAGACGGTCTGCATAAGTGTTTTTGGACGACATAATATAGACAGGGAGTCCTCGGGGGTTGAATGCACTGTGTAAACTGAATACACCCCAATGACTGTCTCCATTACACTGAGCGCACACACGCACACTCACACACACACACACACACACACACAAAGTGCAGCTGTGCAATTTTATTCAACGTGTGCACAGAGGGGATTTCCCCACTCATCTCCGGTTTATTCCGTCCGTCACCGGGCTACTCATTCGCTAACTCACCCTACCCATCTCTCTCTCGGGACGTCTCCTCTTGCGCTGCCTCAGCATCTCCTCAAGTCTGTCTTTTTCTGGTCTGACTTTTCCTTCCTCGCTCTCGCCTTACTTTTTTTTTGGTCTAATATCTTCCTCAGTTCACTCTTTTTTGGCATAAATCGGACACGTCACACCCCAGTGTGAGTGTGTGTGTGTGAGAGAGACATATAGAGACAGAGAAAGAGAGTGGAATGGAAATAGCAATGTTCCTGTAAGTTATTTATAACAACACCCCCCACCCCCCACACTGACCTTTAGCTCCTCCAAGCAAGCAAGCATGGTGACTTGGCGCCGACAATGATTTTTTTTTTCGGCCATTTGTTGTCGTTTTTTTTTTTCTTTGTTTTTCAGTTTTGTCTTGGAAATTTTATGCTGACCTACGTGAAATTCCGAGCACGGATTATGCTGGATTTCAGTCCGCGGTTTTTGAAACTGATCATCTTGTTTTTGCCTTCGCAGACGACATTTGCTATGTCAAATAACTAAATGGATATGAACAATATTCTCTCCCATACTATAGCATTGAGCCGCTCTCCAGCCTTCTACACACAATCCTTTGTCGCAAATGTGGTCCTTTAATTTCCAAAATAACAACCTACTCAGTTTAAGCATCAGGCTTAAAACAAAACAATCAAGCTGTCACAACTCTATATGTACGATAAATATTAAAGATGCCCAATTGAAAACCACCATATGGGTTGATCAAAGTAAAGTTACATAAACAAAAGTCGACTTCTTTATTCAACAGAACCATTGCTTCACCTGAAAAATAGCATCAGCGGGATGATTGCGCCTGTCATCGCTGTTGGTTTTGGCAAAAAGAACACTTTTCCATCTCCTTGTCTCACACACAACAGCAACATGAACCCAATGTCTGACGAAAAATGTCAGACTAGGGAATTAAACGAAAATGAAATGGCAATTCAAGGCTTCATCGGTTTTGAGCAGGATTCACAGCTTCACGTATGACATGTCAAATCAAATAAAAACATGTAAAATAGGCATTAAAATTCTGTTCACTGACAGGCCTGAGAAACGTGTGTGTGATCTAACTAGGGCTCTACAACACTGCAGTGAAAACAAATACCCCGCTTCCTCCCTTTTTTTTTTCTTCCTCCCAATGTGTTGTTCTCTCTGGCTTTCTACAAACTGATGAGTTTGACAGGCAGCGGTGAGTGTTTTGCTCTCTTGTCTTTTTTTTTGCGCTTACAGCAACTGCCAAATCCTCTGAGGCCAAAGCTTTGGAAGGGGATGGGTCCTGGACTTTGTATGTCCTGGATCAAATAAGAGTATAGATGGGAAGACAAAGACTGGCTAGACAAAGTATGAAAATGAGATGGAGGGACCACGCCACACAAAGAAAATACTTATTAATTGAATGGAGATATACAACATACAACATACATCTACATTGTATAAATATACATTTAAAAAAATGATCGCTGCCTCGTTGATTCTATCTAATGAGGCAACATGCAAAGCAGCACAGCGTACAAATGCAGAAAATATTAAAAACAACATTTCAGAAGTAGTATTAGCTTTGTATTTCTGTGCATAGAAAGATTAAATATCTCTATCATGGTCTTGCTGGCTCTGACTGCCATCTATCCCCAAGGCCTGCTGTTTTATGCAACAGCTGGAGAGAATTACAGATATGTACGGTCTTGGAAAGCGATCCAGAGGTTTTGGAGAGACAAGCCAGATTTAGGCCTAACATATAGTGTTTTAGACCATAATTACATGTGTATAGTATAATGGTTCAAAATAGAAAATGCCTGGTAAAAAGCACAATTAGGACGAAGTGCTTCTGCTTGTGATATAGCCTGTGCCTGCGGTGCAAAAGAGGGGATTTTATATGTTGTTTTAATTGATGGTGGTTGTTTCGATATGCTTTAAAAATAATCACGTCCGAATTTAGCTGACGTTTGAATGTTTTTTATTGAATCATTTAATAAGTATTCGTATTATTATCATTATCCCAATGGAGTCCCATCAGAGCTAGAGTAAATGTGTCATGTAGCGTATATCATTTTTCAATTCAGTTCACTCCCGAGTCTTTAACTCCTGTAAGTCCTGAACTTCCTGTTCCTGTCGAGAATCCTGAGGTTGCCATTAGGATTTTTGCAACTCAATCTTACTGCTGAAGTCAAAGGCACACGCGTGCACACACGCACACAAGCTAACAAGTATCATTAAGCGACGGATAGTTGTTTGGGATGGTGTTTCCGCAGAAACAGCAGGGGGATATTGGAGCCAGACGTGTGGAGCTGTCAGGGTCTAGAGATAGGGATGGGTGTCAGTCACATCCCAGGGGTCCACAGACACACAGACACAGACGCACACGTTATCGCTCACCCCTTTTGCTCTCATTTGCACACACACACACACACAGATGAGTGTGATTTGATGTGCTGCAGCACATGTAAGTGGACACCCCTTATTCTCCTCAATGAAGATATATTTTTGGCCAGCGGTGGATGTGGGGGTCTGACTGCACCTTTACTATGTAGGGCTGAGTCCACATCTGCTTCCTATCAAACACAAGGCTTACCTTTTTAAGGCAGAGGCGAAGGTGGGTGGGGGAGAGACGAGGCAGGAGGGGCAGCGTTTGGTTTAGGCTTGATTCAATTACTCGCACCACCGTGAGAGATCGTTCCCCCTCGGGTGTCTGACTCTATGTATGTTTATGTATGTGTTTGTGCTGCAGTTTGAGGCAGACCCTGTATCTGGAAGTGTGTGTGTGTGTTTGACATCGCAGGGTCTGTTGAGTGGCCACTGCAGTGACCTAGAGAGGCCCCCCCAAAAAACGTCTATTCTTCCTATTATTTCTCACCTGGTTACATTTCCTCTTTCTTGGAGGCCTACTCTGCATTACATTATGCTTTTCAGACGCGTCATAATGGGTGTTATTCAAGATAATTAGTGCATTTAGTTCGAGGAATGAGTGGACTGAAGATTTTCTTTATGGAAGCATTAATTGATTTGGGTTAGAAAATCCCAGTGTGTGCAACTTTTCAGGAGATAATAAAAGTTAAATCCTGGCACAAGTTTTTAAGGGCACCAACATTTACCACAACTATTCACTCAGTACCCATGGTAACAGCCAACACCACATGGCCCTGTGTGTTGGCAAGGACGGTAGCCTTTAACCGCTCATCAAGACCCTTTAAAATAAAGTGGATGAATACAGACCAGACAGAATTCTCCTTCTGGTTCATGTTATTTTTATTTAACTGCTGCTTACAATTACAGAGAAGCCTTATTTAGTTGCGAGGCCTTATCTACAACTACAACTATTTACGATATATACTTTGCTATTCGACAGTCGTCAACGTGCGCATGTTTAGAATTCATTAAGGTGAATATACGTGAAGGTGTTCGTTCAATTAGCACAACCACCCCAGAGCAAGAAGATTTATGGTCGATCTCCTGCGGTAAATCTCATTTTCATCTTTACTGTGGGAAATATATATATTTATGGAAAAACTGCTGACATTATCTTTTTTTTTCTCTTTTTCCCCCCAAAGAAAACCTCCTGCTGTATAATTGGATTTTTCATCATGTCCCTCTCGTCCACAAAACAGGTGACATTTTCATTTTAATAAATGTCATACTGATAAGCAGTGAAGGTTAGCCATGTACAACGATGGACCGTGGTGTTGCACAGCTACAGTGAATCATCTCTTACATGATGATCTTCTTGTATTTGCCTAAAACTTAAAGCAATGACTCTTGAATGTTTCTTTGAACAATATGGATGTACACTACCGTTCAAAACTTAGAAATGTCCTTATTCTGTGAAGGAAAATCACTTTTTTAAATGAATATAACACAAAATGAATCAGAAATACACTCTATACATTGTAAAGGTGGTAAACGACTATTCTAGCTGCAAACATCTGGTTTTTAATGGACTATGAACATAGGTGTATAGAGGCCCATTTCCAGCAACCATCTCTCCAGTGTTCTAATGGTACATTGTGTTTGCTAATCACGTTAGAAGGCTATTGGATGATTAGAAAACCCTTGAAAACCCTTGTGCAATGACGTTAGCACAGCTGAAAACAGTTTAGCTGGTTCTTTGACGAAAGCAAAGTTTGAAGGGTAAAGTTATTATTTTGAAGAAAAATCGTTATTTCTTATCTTGTCAATGTCTGTGACTATATTTTCTATTCATTTTGCAACTCTTTTGATGAATAAAAGTGTGAGTTTTAATGAAAAACAAAACAATTGTATAGGTGACCCCAAACTTTTGAATGGTAGGGTACCTTAGTGCAGAAATAGACTTCCACTCCCCTCCGTTACGTTTGGTAGAATCCGATGCTCAGCAACAATAATCAGAAAACTGGCTTTTCTAATCTTCTTCATTTCATTTGAATATAACTCATTCATTCATTCCCCCGTCTCTGCTTTCCACCGTATATACTTCACCCACATGTCTAGACTCTTATCTGTAACATTTGTGTCGATATCTATCAGTCCAAGTCTGTAAATAAATAGTCAATAATCAATAGTGCGTGTGCAGACACACACACACACACACCTTTCTATTTCCACTCCCATTGTGGCATGCTGTGCATTTTAGAGAGCGGCAGCCTGATGGGTTCATTTTGTTTTTTTACGTTTTTTTTCTTCTTCTTCTTGAGGTGGGGGGGGGGGGGTGTTGGTGTCTGAGACGGTGAACAATGGCCAAACTGTTGAGCTGCAACTCAACTCAGCCCAGAGGATTTCCTCCTCAACCCTGGACCACCTAATACTATATGACACGCTACATCATGAGGAGAGGAGACACGCATTTAAGAAAAAAAAAAAAAGAAAGTTGGGTACGTTCTATGCCATTTTGTCTAGGCTCACAAGAAATCTGAAATCGGGGCCTGCTTTAAAAAAAAATGTGGGATGATGTATGTTTTGTGATTGATTCACACCCAAGTCTTTGCTTATTGTTTTATTTCTCTCAATTAAAACTAACCCAAAATAGATTTTTGATGACACACACACACACCTTTACTTTCTCGGCTCACATCGTCACATCAAATCGACTACTTGAATCGCACGTCATGGCTTCTCCTCCATTTCATCCAAATGCTTTTACGTCATAAATCAGCAGTAAAAACATTGCTCCGCGTAGCAGCTCCACTCGTC
Organism: Microchirus variegatus; assembly: GCF_963457635.1. Taxonomy (NCBI): domain Eukaryota; kingdom Metazoa; phylum Chordata; class Actinopteri; order Pleuronectiformes; family Soleidae; genus Microchirus; species Microchirus variegatus. The sequence continues at coordinate 18,262,064 of NC_139810.1, forward strand.
ACATGATCATCTTTGACCCTCTCCATCAAATATCTCCCACCTCGGCCTACTGTAGCCTTTAGCGGCGCTGCTAAACAGACACAGATGGACATTTACAACTGACAGCAGATGGAACTCGCTTCACACACACACACACACAGACTCAGGCCTCAGTGTCGGAGTTTAGTTATGTCTGCAGTGACATGTTTGTTACTGCTCATGCTTTTATAATTATCCGTCCATCACCATGAAAAAAGCCTCTTAACTACTTTCCTCTGTGTTTGACCAGTTTCTTATGAAACATTCAAAACTCAATTTGCAAGAGTAGAAAGTAATGTGAATGCAAGTGTTAGAAAAAATTGTTTAAATAACAGATTTTTAGATCTGGAGTACATGCATAATTAGCTTTATTCAGATATTTACCTCCATCATGAAACATAAATAATTGCACTGTATAGTTTGGCACATTTGAAGCGCTTATTTACTTTGAGCTCTTGCTTGCACCCACATTTTGAAATGCACTTATTGTAAGTTACTTTGGAAAGAAGCGTCTGCTAAAATCACCTCAATAATAAATATTCTTCGTTCAAACCTAACGCTTGTTGACCCGTGTAAACCTCGTACTGTATCGTGTATGACGACGACGACGACGATGTACCCTCTTTATTCTCCTCGGAGCCACGCCCCCACTCTGTCGGAACAAGAGAATGTGCTTGGTCGTCGACATGGGCTAATTTGTAAAAGATACAGTGGCTGCATGGCTTTCCAGGGCGCTGTGGGGGAACCCAAACATTCAGCAGTTGTCCAAACAGATTCCTTGCTCCACTCCGCAGTGGAAGACACAGCACTGCCATAATTTACACACACGCATGCGCCTATGCACACAAACACACACTCGCTCGCTCGCTCTCTCTCGCTCTCTCTCCTATGGTGCAGGAATTTATTTTACTTGGGGTGATTGCTGTGTCTGCAACTTTTGAAGCCGTGTTAATGAATCTGAAACGGGGTCACGCTGGGATTGATGGGTGAGAATTATGTATACGTATGTGTGTGTGTGTGTGTGTGTGTGTGTGTGTGTGTGTGTGTGTGTGTGTGTGTGTGTGTGTGTGTGTGTGTGTGTGTGTGTGTGTGTGTGCTGCAGCAGAGGGAAGTCGTGTGGGGAGCTGTTTTGAGATCTCACAAGCTAAGCACCTTTGTTTCACTATAAGGTCCCGACACTGCTTTGATAAAGACGGTCCACTGCGGCAGATTTAATCAATGCGTGACCTGCCTGTGGTACAGCTATGACAACATGACTCTTGCTGAAATGCATTTCTGGCCACGTATGGCACGTGAGTTTGTCCGCGGCATTCTCGTGTGCAACGTCTGACCCTTTGTGATCTCTGACGGGAGGAAAGTGGAAGGAAATAAGCAATAGGGGGCGCCTGGACACTCAAGTAGTGCCACTGCATCGGATACACGCACGCTCACGTGCACAAATGCACCCTATGTCAAGAGAAAGTCGCGTTTATGAACCCTGTCATTCATTATCTTTGATCAAATACACATTCAAACATTAATAGTCTTTTTTTGTCTATCAAGCCTGGCTTTCTGCGAGTGTGTGAGTGTGTGTATGTGATATTGTGTGCATGGGTGCGTGACCACCCCTGCCCTTCCCATATCTGTCTCCCATCGCTCTGTCTTATCACAGCACACACATACCTCAGCGTTGCCTCCTGTGATTGTGTAAAAAGGTCTGGGGCTTTTTTTTTTTTTTTTTTTCCTGTGCCACGAAGACAAGGAGAGGAAAAGTGAGTCTACTTGTTTGTGACAATACCAGGGTGAATGGGCAGTGTGGAGCATGGGAGATTTTTTGTTTTTGCAGACGCAAGTAAACAAATAAAGTGTCAGCTATTCAAAAGATGACTCAAGAGGGATATAGGCCGGACTAATTCCTTTATGAAAACAATCAGTTGCCATCTTGTTTTCACCCTGAACGGCTGCCTTTTGATTTGATAATAGTCAGAGACAACTCTGCAGGAGAGGCCAGAAGGTCAATAATGAGGGTTACTGTGGTGTCGTTTATCCAGAGATGTTTGATTTCTGAATGAATCTCATGTCTGTGTAACAAGCAGACATGAGATTTACTCCTAAGGAAATATCATTAACATTTGATGACCGGTTAGAATGGCAACCAATTCATTCCTGTCCCAGTACGGGGTTTAAGGGTAACCGTTTGGTGTCCTTTTCAGCGAGAGTTACCGCTTTCAACTTGTGTTAGCACTGGAAATGGCTGTCGCGAGCAGGCTCAATACATGGGTCAGCCAGGATAACCCCCATATCCTGATTACTGCCACAGAGTGCCCTCTGGAACACAGACCAGCAAAAAAAGTCTTCAGTGAGCCGCTGCAAACCCGCCTACATGACTAATATGGCCAGTGTTGTTAATGACGCTGTGGAGAAATTGATGATGTGATGTGTTTTCTTAATGCATTTATGTTCATGACAGATAGAAGACCTTGTAAAAGAGAAGTCAGACGGTCTTTAAGCCAAAAATGAGAGAGAAGGATAGAATATAAGTGACATAAATAAAAAAAAAGGCTTTTAAATCATCAGCTGATATGCCAGAGTGAGACCACCCCCGCCTCCCCATCTCCCAAGTCTATGAATATCTCTTTTATTATTACTATTGACCCATGTGCCATAAAGAACAGCAGGGGCTCTGCATTACTTGAGCCGCAGAATAATGGTGCTACTAAAGGGCAACAAGATCATGGACGCGGCGACAAGCAAACAAACAAACTGCCGCTTACACATAATTCATTCAAAATACAAGGCACATGCACTTACGCAGAACTGGAATCCGATTCTTTGAGTTGATATGGGTTACTTTTTTCATTTTTTTTTTTTTTTTAACCAGAAATCTAAAGCATGTTGTTTCTTTAACATGGTTCTACAATGTTGCCAGTCAGGATGAGAGCATGGTGCCACAAATATTACACTTTTCATAAATATTTAGATGACAAATAAAGAAGCAATAATAAGCATGGACAACTTACTCTCACTCTCGCTCTCTTTCCTTCCCTTCCTCTCTCCTTGTGTGTGTGTGTGTGTGGGGTGTGTGTGTGTGTGGGGTGTGTGTGTGTGTGTGTGTGTGTGTGTGTGTGTGTGTGTGTGTGTGTGTGTGTGTGTGTGTGTGTGTGTGTGTGTGTGTGTGTGTGTGTGTGTGTGTGTGCGTGTGTGCGTGTGTATACGTGTTGGGGACACTTTGATAAATGGCCAGTTTATGGTGCTGTCACAGTCAAGATGTCTATGGGGAAATACTTCCCCACAAGCAGTCTCTGTGTGTGTGTGTGTGTGTGTGTGTGCGTGTGTGTGTGTGTGTGTGTGTGTGTGTGTGTTGAGGAGTACAATGCTCTGGTCATCTGATTGCAAGCCTGTGGTCTGGCGCATGATTAATCAAACTGATTGGATTGGGCAAATATGGTTCGTGATAGCACAAAAAAGGAGAGGGTCAGAGAGGGAAATGGATTACTCTGTTACTCTGTTGTACGGGAAGATGTGTGCGGGGGGGGGTGTTTGTTTGTGGATGTGACAATGTTTGCATGTGTTTGTGCTCTGGTGTGAACACAAAGGTGCAGAGGTGTGTATGAATGGGGGCTGAAGTGAGGCTGCTGTGTGCTCGAGGGTCAGGGGGTCAAATAAATGGAACATGAAAGACAAAAAACATAGGGTGGCGCTGCTGACACAGCCACAACCCTGTTAATATCTCACACAGGCTACACATTTACTTTGAGAACACCATTTTTTTTTTTTTTTTTTTCTCGCACACACACCTAGGAACACGCGATGTATCCCAGCGAGGTACACAGCAGCCTTTGAGTAATTGAGCTGTGCCATTGCAGCTTTGTTATCGCTGACGTGTCTTTACATAGCCTTTGTGCCTGAACAATAGACTGCCCTGACTAAGTTGTTGCTGGTCACAAGAAAGGGGAGAGAGAGAGTGTGTGTGTGTGTCTGTGTGTGTGTGTGTGTGTGTGTGTGTTTGAGAGAGAGAGAGGGAGGCAACTCAGCCTGCATGTATGGGTGCCACCCGGCCTTAGATCAATGCATTGACACATAGGTCATTTTTAATATGCTTTGATCTGTCACCCCAGCTGGGCCATGTGTGTGTGTGTGCGTGTGTTCGGGTGCGCTGCTCTATCAAGCACATCTTGTTTTAGGATGCTGGACACGGTGCATGAACTATCAAATTGTCCCTTTAATAGCCTCATTCTTCATCCCTCGTTATTTGTCTATCACGCTCTCTGGAGATGCGGAGAAGGAGAAAGAGATGGAGCATCTCTCTGAATAAGGAGCGACACGGGGCAGTGTTATGTAGTTATAAATCTGGTCACTTGAACTATATGCATATAAAATTAATCAAAAAAATTAAAAAAAAATTTTTTTGTCAAATGTGTCCCCTTAAAGACCCACAAATATCTTTAAGTTAGATGTGCGATGAACCGCCGCACAGCACTTAGCAGGAGAATGTAGCTCAGATAAAAACCCTTCAGCATTTCTGTGCTTTTTCATATTCACACAAACTATTAAATCGAGGTCAACCTGTGTTTCTTCTGAGCACATATTCTTGCTCCACACCACGCTTGTAAATCACAGTGCTATATGTGGGGAAAAACAACTAATTGTGAGGAAGAGGTGGTGGCACATAAGAGTGTCTCCGGGTATAGCAACTCATGGCTCCCAATCAGCAAGACATTGAGATAATAATATACATTTCCCTTTTTTTTTTTTTCAAACTCCTCAGTCTTTCAGTTTCTTGTCTCTTTCCTCCCTTTCACTCATTAAATCTGTTCCACCCTTTAACCCCGTGGGCAGGTGCTACTGTAATTAGCCGTTATTTGACTATCAAAAGTCAGGAGTTGATTAAATGGCCACGAAGCGGCGCGCAGAGCACTTTCCTTCTGAGCCCAGCCCCATAATTTCAAAAGCTTCTTGCAACCTGCTGAGGGCCTTTCAGGTCTGTGAGACGCCGCTTCCGACCGCTGGTAAGAGCCTGTTGCCGGCAGTAATCAAAACTGATAATCTTACAGGAGAGAAAGGGGGTGAGGAGGTGGGGGTTAGAGGAGAGAAAAGAGAGAGAAAGAAAGAAATGCTTGGGGGCTTTCGGGAGGTTGGAGCTCAAACAGAGAGCCTTCCATTAGAAATGTGTTGTGGCTCTGAGGGAGCTGGTGGCCAGCAAGCGGTGAAAAATGCTGCCTTCTTAGAGCAAGTGAATGGCATCTCTTTAGTGATTAGGAGCACTAATAATGGGCACCCCTGCCTGTTACCCCTAAGTCCATTTTATTGCTAATTCATTTACCTGTTATTTCAGACATACTTGACAGGAGTCACCTGCTAAGAAGTCATGTTTGTCAAGCAGGTATGCCCATTAGCTGGGGATCTTAAATCAGCTTCACAATGGTGCCAGTAGGGGAGTAGAAAGGCCGGCCTTGTTGTGAGCAGATAACACCACGCCGCAGTTATCCTGACTAACATGGAAAATCTTTTCTGCTCCAAAATAATTAGACTCCATCCCCGGAGCGATTCTTAATTAATGTTTTTTTTTTTTTTTTTCATCATAAGTGGATTTTTAAGCCAAGCTGATCTGCTTTTGTGCTATGTTGTGCAAAATCCTGTACACTCCTGGAAAAAAAAATACATCTAACATTGAACATTAAGGGAAAAACAGCTTATTAAAAATGAGTTATGAAAAATGAAATAATCTCTTTCTTTGTGTGAAAGTAAGCCTCGCATTTAAGACTCAGTATCAACTGTGGCCCCGACCTTTCTGGATTTACACGGCAGAATCTCCCTTCAAAGAGCAAAGCTATTAATATCCAAATAAATACCTGACTAGATATGGTGTATATTAGAATAAATCACGTGATATAAATGCTGTTAGATTCCCAGAGGAGAATTGGGGCAAAATAATCACTTTGACTCCCTGGTTAATGTTCTGGATAATTCTCCCCAGGGAAACACTTTCTATGATAATATCCTCATACGAGCATCTCAAGCTGAAATGTCACAGCTGAGATTACAGCAGGCCCGACTCCTTGTGTGTGATGTTTTCCTTTGGAGTGTGGAGAAATGTAATGGATTTTGATGTTAATATAGTACAGTGAAGAAGCACTTCACATCGAATGTGGGTCTTACATTGTCGGTGAATGTCTATTGCTTGAGACAAAACACACAACTGAAAAAAAGGCGTTTGTCTCTGATCGCCTTCTCCTTCATCCGTCCAGGCCAGAGTCATTGTCTGTCTGTGCAGGTTTGCACCAGCACAGCGAAGGTCACTCTCTCACTGCAGTTCCCAACAGTTTCAGTGTTGTTCGCTGAATAAAAGGATTATCCACTATGAATTAGTACGAGGACACAGAAACCCCTCTCTTGGGATGATGCTTCGTGTGTGTGTGTGTGTGTGTGTGTGTGTGTCTCATTGCCTCCCTCCCCTGGGATCCCCCACTCGGCCTAATCATTGTTTCTCTAACAGATAATTCTCCATGTCCTCACACGTGTGTGTGTGTGTGTGTGTGTTAATTAGCACCAAGTGTGCTCTTCCTTGTAATCACCTAATTAGGGGTGACGGCCTCGATGCTTGTTTACTCAATTAGCCATCCTCTTTAATTATCTAATTCACCGCAAGTGAACTGTCTTTGTTGGTATAGGCTCACTCGCAGCTAACACAAATATGCCTGTTTGGTTAAGAAAAAAAAAAAAAAAAAAAAGAGAAAATTATTAGATATAAATGAAACATTAAAACCAAGCAGAAAGGAAAGTGATTCCTTTTAAGACAACTCACATACACTGCAAACACCCACACACACACACACACACACACACACACACTCTCCATCAGACACTAGGCCATGCTCATGGACTTCATATGAGTGCCGAGCCACATGCCTCAGATTACTGTTGCTCCGATTGTCGGGAGATTTAGTCATTAATGATAAAATCTACGTCGAAAAAAGAAAGAAAGTGAAGTCTCACGGTGAGCATGATTGATGGTTGCTTTAAATGGAGGCGTCCGGGGCCAGCTCTATTGTTTCTCCTGACCAGCATTGCCACCTACTCCACCACCGCCACCCCCACTCCTTCATGTGGATTAAGGCCTGCCGTTTATTTAACAGTTCATTTGAGCGAAGGAACGACCAAGGTGAAGCCGAGGGGGGGGGGGGGGGGGGGCGAAGGGGCGAGTTGGCAGGGTGTCTGTGCTGTACCGTGGCGGGACGTCCCCAGCGGGACAGTGCCAGGTTGCGCTGTGGGGAGACGAGACAGGGCCTCCCCAGCGGACTAATGCCCTGTAATGAAGATTAAGACTCAGTCAAAGACCATACTGTTCAGCCGAGATTGGAGGGAAGGAGCGAAGGATGGTAGGTGGGGAAGAGGAAAGGAAGTGAGGATAAAGTAGAAATAGAGGGGAAAGTGTGCGTTTGAGAACAGATTATCCTCATTTTCTGGTATGAATCAACATTTCTGTACCAGCTGAGAGCAAAACACAGATTTTTTTTTTTTTGTCAACAATGCAACTGTATTACAAGCTGAATGACTGCCTCGTTATTGCAGCCACAAAACTTTATAGAAAAATTCTCTGAAACAAAACCCACTATAAAAAGACAATACAATTCTACATTCAAACAGCCACACGGTGCTAACAACAAAAGAGATAAACACTTCATTTTTTATATCTGTTTCAAATATCACGCGTACTCAGATCTTCTGCGGAGACTGAACTCGAGAGCGACCCGACTTTAGAAGAAAAGAAACCGAGGAACACCAAACGTAGCAGTAAAGGACGACGAAGAAAAAGAAAATAAGTAAAACTAATGTAAAGCTAACAGCTAACACATTGCTTCACTTCACATTTAACAGAGAACATTCTTGACAAAAGAATCAATATTCACTGATGTTGTTCCTCTCTGTTGGTTTCGAAGAACTCCTGCAAAACCAAAAAAAGATTCTGAAACTACTTATTGTATTTCATTCCACCCTCCAGATGCCAAATGTATCTCTCTTCAGAGTTGAACTCATGAGATATAAAACTACAAGAAGCAAAACAACTAAATAAAGTATGAGAAGACAGCGTGAGAAATTTAAAAATTCTCTCCATTAATAACATTTTGCATGTCATTTAATTCAGTCTTAATTTTACGAATAGTGCTTTTACTTACTGTAAAAAAAACGTCTCTGATGTTTTTTAAATGTGTCTTATGTAGTATTGTTTTGTTAAACCTTTCATTGAGTACATTATTTTAATCTTGAAGATCACCCAAAAAGTCCTGGATGTCAAAGCATAAGAAAGACAATTTCTTTCAATTTCAACAAACTGATCTAAAAATGTAGTTCCACTAAAGAAAACAGTACATTTTCTGGCCTGTCTGTGGCCCACTTAACAGACACGGAGACACACATGTGCCTCTGTATCTGTGTGTTTGCGGCTCATGTTCCAAAAGACAGCGAACACACGGCACACTTCACTTACCACTCTGTGGCTAAAAGCTCCCCTAAGACCTGTTACGCCCCAGAAAGACTCGCACTGTCTCCCGCCGTCTCTCCTCATCCTTTACTCTCCGAGCTCCCTTTTTCGCACACTTTTTTTTTTTTTCCCAGAACAGAAGAAATTCAAAAAAAATGTTTTGTCTACCTCAACGGGGGCATAGAGATGTGCGGACACATGGATGGATGGGATGGAAAGGAGAATGGATGGATGAGTAGGTGGGTGAGTGGAGAAAGGGGGATCTTTTTTCACATGACCTTGTGTTGTTAGCAGGGCCAGCCCCTCTCCCCACTCTCTCTTCCCCAGACGGGCCGTGTCTGTGACTGGACTGGCAGTTCTTGCCCCTCTTGGGCATTCTGGCATTCCTCCTTGTCCCTGCAACCCCCCCCCCCCCCCCCCCCCCCCCCCACCTCCTCCTCCTCCCTCCGGCTGTCTCTTGCCCTCTGAGGATTTCCATCTTTACTGAAGCTCGCTCTCTTGCCTTAACTTCAGGTTATTGCACCAACACCCTACTATGTCTCCTTCAATCATACTTTCTTAAGCACATTTTTTGATGCCTGACCTCCGTTTTTTGTTGCCCTCAAGGCCTTCATGATAGGATATTTCATGAGATACTTTGACTTTGTGCGAGATATCTTTGCTGAAATGGCTTTAAAAAGGCAGACCTGTACATTGTGAGGCTCTTCACAGCACACACACACACACACACACAAAATACTCCCCCTTGTGATGCAAAGTTTCATATGCACCAGGCCTTTCTCACACACACACACACACATACAGATGAACCTTTATCTTCTCCGTCTGACACAAATATTTTTGATGAGAAAGACCACGCAACTTTTGTTCTCCACCTCCGCCTGGCTTCTCGGTCTCTGTGGCGACGGCATGAGGGTCGTCGTGTTATTATCACAAGTGCTTGACCAACCAGCCCTCTGCATTCACTCTGTCTGCCTTAATCGAGTTACTGCTTTCTTGACAGACGTGTGTGTGAGTGTGTGTGTGTGTGTGTTTTAGGGTCTATTTTAAAGCATATGAGTTCAAAATGGCCTTACAAGCACAGAAAAAGAAGAAGAAATGAAGAAGAAAGAAGAAAACTGTTTTGATTTGATGTCATTTTTCTATATATTGTATGTCTATTTTTGTCTAATTTCTTTTGAAATGGTGACTCCCAGGAGAGTTTTGTTTCTTTAGATATATGTGTATGTGTGTCAGTGGCGGTTGCTGGTCTTTGAAACAGGGGAAGCTCATTTCGGGCCCAGTAATTTATACATACATTCTTACATAACCTAGAACAAGGAAACACAATAATTATATCAAAAATGAAATCCTATAAAAGCGTTTTTATTTACAGTGTATATGTACAAATGAAAATGGTCTATATCGCCGGGCAAATAACACACACAAGGACCAGGTATATCCTTCTACAGACTTCCCTCACAAAATCCACACAGGGCCGAGCCGATCATTATGCAGAAGCCCGGCGTATGGGCCACAGCCCACTGCTCCGCTGACTCCCAGAGAAGCTGAGCTTCTGTGGAAGTGACGTTTTTGCCAATCACCCTGATAATAATACATATAAAAATGCTGTGTTGTTCCGTAGTGAGCAGTTGAAGCTGAGATTCAAGTGGTTTTTAGTGCGGAGCCTGCAACGGGAATATGAAAATGGTCCGTGAAACCTGAACGAACTAAAGCGACACGTTCTAATTGCGCTGTAGCGCAAGATTAGTATTGAAATTTAAAGGAAGCTGAGCTTCCCTTGCTGTCTAAGAGCAATCGCCACTAGAGTGTGTATAAGTGTATTATATGACTGATTCTGCAACTGTCAGACTACTGTCCTTCTTCTTTTGTTGGGTGACCCCAGAGAATGTGGTGGGAATGGCCACCGGGAGAGACAAAGACTGCAAGAAGAGGAATGAGAGAAGGAGGGCAAGAGTGAAAGGCAGAAGAAAAGAAGAAAAAAAGAGAGAGAGGGAGAGCGTGAACGAGAGAGGTCAGAGAGCCAGCTGATGTGAAAGTGCCTCCAATCACCTCGTGCTTCTCCTCCGCCCCCTCACTCTTTCCCTCTCTATCTGTTCTACTCTGTCTCTCTTTCATTCCCACTTGAATTCCTCTCCCAGCGCTTCACTCCACTGTGACGTCAGGTTTTGATCTGTGATAACAACAAAGATGCGTCAGTCAAGGCCCACGCTAACACTACACACACACACACACACACGAAGTAAAAAAAAAAAAAAAAGACATTCTGCGAGCACATATACACACACATATACATGAATACAGTGACACACAGCAGTGGCCTTTGAGTGAATGCTCCTCACAAGGCATAATGACAGCATTCTGCAGTAACCATAGCTAGGACAGTTCCCACAGACACGACATGACACAGAAAGAAAGACCATTTTTCTTCCTATTTTCACCTCTCCTCCTACTCCCACCTCTTCTCCAACAACCCCAACTTTGTCTGAACCATGTGCCCTTCCATAGATCCTATTGGTTACCAAGTCCTGCAGGAATATGTGAACACCAAAAGTGTGTCATTTTAAAACAATTTTTGCCGAATCGAATTTAAATCAATCAGTCAATAAATATATGACCTTAAGCCCAGCTTTTTCAGCAATTGGGAGGTAGTCTTGACAAAAGAAAAGTGTTTTTACACCACATCAGTGCAGATAAATCTTTTCAATGAGGGCCAGATTTGATAATGAGAAGTTTTCCTGGGACAAATCCACGGTGGAAATGGTTTTGGGTAAAATATCTAATTGTAATACGGACATTATGTTGTAATTAGATACATTTTTAATTGAGCTTCAGTTGAATATCTACTGTCTTATAGATTTAAAACAAGATGGAACCTTACCATATGAGATGCTATGAAAAAAATAAATAAATAATGACTGTGTGTTAAATTTTCTAATTGGCACAGGACAATCACAGCCTTTTGCAAATTGCTGTTTGCATTGTTTCAAACTGGGTGTGGAAACACAGCTTTATTGTGCACATATGCACGTGTGTGTGTGTGTGTGTGTGTGTGTGTGTGTGTGTGTGTGTGTGTGTGTGTGTGTGTGTGTGTGTGTGTGTGTGTGTGTGTGTGTGTGTGTGTATGCTTGGGGACGTGTGTGTGTGCTCAGGCCATTTCCTGCTTTTTGGGCTCATCACTAAACAGTCAAGTCATGGCTCTTGGGAACCCACTGCCAGGCCCCGGATATTCACATTCACACACACACACACACACACACACACACACACACACACACACACACACACACACACATGCACACACACACACACATGCACAGAACCACCCCTATAACCGGGGGGTATTTTGTAACGTTCAGCATTATGAAAAATGACTTGCCCCCATGGCGCACCGGGGTGGCAAATGATTATAATATCCAGATAATCATTTCAAACAAATTATCATAATTATCAATCAATCATGAGCCTATTTAAGCAGGGGGAGGAATGGGGGAGTGTGGTGCTGTCGGCAGGGGGTAAACTATGGCCCCGCAGCACTGGATCTCTTCTGTGACCCATGAGCCTCCCTCTGTCCACATAATAGCCCTCATACATTTAGGGTCATTTAGCGAGCGTATTTAGAGACTCAATTCCCCAGCTTGATACGGCAAAAGAAACATATTCACACACATGTGCACGCACAAACACAACCCGGAGAATCCCGATCACAGCTGAGCCCCATTTGGCTCCTCGGTCTTTCAACACAGAGTGGGAAAGAGCTACTTATAGGTCAGAGTTCACAGATGTATACTTTGCATCACGACGCAGACAGAACAATAACAAAGTGCTAGAGATTGGAATAAAAGAGCACGGGATAACAAAAGGTCGGGGAAGAAAGGGGATGTGTCGCTGTCAAGAGAGTCCTGAAGGGGAACGTGTTAGGAAAGTATGTCCGCCTTCACTGAGACAAATCGTAGCGGAAGAGTGACACAGAGTAACTGCGACTCGAAAAAAAAAGACATTCTTCTGTATCTTTTCACAGTAAATCCTCCATGAAAAGCAACATGAACAGATCCAATCTCTGTGATACCGAGAGGTACCATGAATGGGGATTGGGGTGAGAGATATTGAGAAAGAAAGAGAGACAGAAAAAGAGAGAGAGGGAGATAGATAGTAGCCTTCGGGGGGAGATGATCGTCTTGGGAAAAAAGCAATCAGTGCTCATTGATTTTCTCTGCTGGTTGAATGGAGGGTGTCTATCTGGAAGTCATTATCTGCCATCTGATCTGCGGCAGTGTTTACACACGTCGGGATGGACAGCAGCTCTCTTCTGAAGATGAGGATTAACACACACAAACACACACACACACACACACACACACACACACACACACACACACACACACACACACACACACACACACACACACACAGAGCTCTCACACAGAAATACACCCGCGCACACACAGAGCGTAGGCTTGTCTTCTTTGCTCCTGCTCACTATCTGGCCATCACTTTTAAATCCAAAAAGAAACACTAGTCCTCCTGTACCACAATAACACACACACACACACACACACACACTGAAGTATATGTGCTGAATGTGAATGAGAACATACATAAGCAGGGCCTAGACAGCTAAACAGACAGATAGTCCTGTCTTGTATGGCCGGACCAGAACAAACCAAACAATCCCTGATCCCTATCACCGATAGGCTCTGATAGAAATCTATACCTCCCAACAGCACCATCCTGTCTGCTGAGAGAGAGAGAAATTAAAAGAGTGGAGGGAAATGGATGAAGTAGGTGATTCAGATAACGGGACCTTTTATTTTCTGTATGTGGGGTGAAGAGGCACGTGTATTTATTTGAGCACATATATGGCTTGATACATGTCTGAGGAAGGGCAGGATATGAATCTCTCGCTCACACACACACACACACACACACACACACTGGTCAGCGCTCAGTCAAGGCTAGAAAAAGCTACACAAACATCTTTGCTTCTGTGTGATCCCTCGCCTTAACCCTGACTCCTCCACTTGTCTTTGCATTCCTTTCAGACCGACTCAACAGCATGGAATTAATCTTTTGGAAACAACCTGTTCTTCTGGTGGTCAATTTGAATGCGTCACTGATATTTTTTATTTTTAAATGCATCATTTAGTTACATTCATACAAAACTGTTGACTTTGCTGCTTTCCCCCCCCTCACATCTCTTTGTAAGTGGGGTTTTGAAAAGGCTCATGTCAACTTAGCACGAGTAACTAAGCACGAGTGCAGTATTTACAGTATCTGTGCGCCCCAGCTACACATTGTCAAGGAAGAAAATCCCTTGAGTGCCGGCAACAGAAGAATGTATCTTATGAATCTTAAGTCAAACGTGGGGTTTTTGTGTGACAGCGAGATAAATGACAACAGTGGACATCTATCAATGCAAATCTAGGCAACAGAGAGCGCGAGACAAAAGTATGTTTTTTTTGTTGTCTTTCAAATGTTATACAAATACTACTCTATATGTATTTTTTCTTTTTTGTGTGACATCATGCAGTTGTACCATATATATATATATATATATATATATATATATATATAGTTTTCCTATACAGCATAAAAACAAATGAGATCTGTTTAACTGTAATGTAAAGCAGAGCAACAGTGATGAAAACACACACACACACACACACACACACACACACACACACACACACACACACACACACACACACACACACACACACACACACACACACACACACACACACACACACACACACACACACCTTTCAGCAGTAAACTACTTCATTCACTGGCTACAACTCAATTAACATTCTGCCTTAATCAAGCATAGCGGTTGTAATGACATGGTGGCGGCAGGAGAAATCAGTGTTTATGTGCACATGTGCGTTTATACGTGTGTGTGTGTGTGTGTGTGTGTGTGTGTGTGTGTGTGTGTGTGTGTGTGTGTGTGTGTGTGTGTGTGTGTGTGCACGCACATTCATTCCCTGGGCCTGTGTGTGACTGTACGATGTGGATGAATGAGTCATGTCATAAGGAATGGCTCATGCATAATTTCATTCATATTCATAACAGGCATGTGGTCGGCCACTGCCCGATGAGGGCCCACCGCAACTCACACTCTGCATAATGACATGTGGCTGTGTGTGTGTGTGTGTGTGTGTGTGTGTGTGTGTGTGTGTGTGTGTGTGTGTGTGTGTGTGTGTGTGTGTGTGTGTGTGTGTGTTAAGTGCTGTACTTTATGTCTGTGTTCTCTCATCTGTGTAAACCTGAGTGCGTTTCAACTTTTTTTTTTGCTCCTATCTGTGCATCTGCAGCTTGTGCATGCAGAGCGGAGTGCATGTGTAAGGTGGTTAGGTAGTTTATAAAACTATCAAGGGTTTTCCACATTGTATGAACATGTGGGGGGGGGGGGCAGCCCAAACCACCTGTGGTCAACTCTTAAAATAAGCTCATTGACTAATGTCGGATTTCAAATCATCTGAGCAGTTGCTTGATTTGCATGCCCGCCTGTTTATAGAGGGTGCAGCAACAAGACCCTTGACCTGAAATGCAAATGAGGAAATTTAAGTCATTTTGTTTTTCTAAGGGTCATAATTGTCAATTATGCCAGAGGAGGTTTGGAGTGAAATACGTCTTGTTAAGGTTGTTCACGAGGAGACGTGAATGTGTTCACTCCTCTCACACACTGCTTTTATTAACGGGAGCTGCTGCACAGAAAAGCAGGTCCAACATTAGTTCTGCTTCTGATGTTTTGACCGTCCTGTCATGTGAGATAAACCTAAAGTATAGAGACCAAGTCTGAATCTGAGCTCTAATATATTTGATAACTAAACACATACACTACTGTTCAAAAGTTTGGGCTCACTTAGAAATGTCCTTATTTTTGAAGGAAAAACACTTTTTTTCAATGACTATAACATTAAATGAATCAGAAATACACTCTATACATTGTTAATGTGGTAAACTACTATTCTAGCTGCAAACGTCTGGTTCTTAATGGAATATATACATATGTGTATAGAGGCCCATTTCCAGCAACCATCTTTCCAGTGTTCTAATGGTACATTGTGTTTGCTAATCGCGTTATAAGGCTATTGGATGATTAGAAAACCCTTGAAAACCCTTGTGCAATGATGTTAGCACGGCTGTAAACAGTTTTGCTGGTTCTTTGACGAAAGCAAAGTTTGAAGGGCAAAATAATTATTTTGAATAAAAATCATTATTTCTAATCTTGTCAATGTCTGTGACTATATTTTCTATTCATTTTGCAACTCTTTTGATGAATAAAAGTGTGAGCTTTAATGGAAATCACAAAAAAATTGTATAGGTGACCCCAAACTTTTGATCAGTAGTGTACATACAGAAACAATACATAAAGAATTTAGCCCCGTTTTATATTTGAAAATATCACAGTATTTGACTTATTGGTGTTCAACTGTCGGCCATTCGTTTCAGTTTCTTGCCACTAACTAGAGCTGGAGTTATGTCTTCATGGCTTCATTCATCATAGGAAAGTGTCTCCCCCCGTAACAGACATTGCTCTTTCAAGGACGATTAGATGGACATGAACACTCCTTCCACCGTGTCTTGACCCTGTGACACTGAACGTAAAAACAAACTGTCCGGCCTCGTCAGTAAATGTATCACCTCATATAGTGTGTTTACGGACTGCTTGATGACAGGGCACCTGCCACAGTGAGAAAAGAGGATTTCAGATCATTGTCTCTGGGCGTAGTTGTTGGTGAAACGGTTGCCAGTGATTGCGTAGTAAAACGAAAGGATGTCAGCGTTCAAGCTGAACAGTATACACATGGCCTAACTATGTGCAAATGTAATAATATTTGAGTGCAAACATTGTTCTTTTCACAAACACAGCCAACGTAACGCAGCTGGGATAGAGTTCTCTTCTGTGCTTGGATAGTTTCAAAGTGTATTTTATTCCTATTGAGACACACACACATAGCTGTCCTACCTTTTTGACGCAGCTGTCAGGTGAGGCTTCTTCATGGTCATTCATCATCTGCTGAGGACAAACAAAAAAAAACATTTTCAAAATTAACATTGAGATCTACACCGCAGCGTTTTTATCAAACTGAAAAGACAAACAGTTTCTCAAATCATTCCTATTGATTACTGTGCTTTCGTGGGTCTTCGGCCGTGGCGTGTGACCATCGCTACTTGATGACATGAGCACAGGGTGTTCACAGTTCATCACACACACCCTTGGGGCAACAAATGTAACCAGAGGGATATAATAATGGATTGAGAGGTCACAAAAACACACACACACACACACGCACAGATGAAAACATAACACACACATACACATCCTGATGAATGAATGCCCCACAGATTTGGCATTAATTCTCCGCTTCAGCATTGCAGGAAATTTTTCGCTGAGACAGTTTCTGTGTGTGTCTGTATAATTAAGCCTTCAAGCAATATTTACTGGGGGCAGATGGGTGGTAGAATGCTCCCAGTGTCTGCCAGAGGAAATGAGGGAAGTGGGGGAAATGGTGAAGATATGGGGTTGCTCTGCTGCAATGAGGAGGCATTTCACATATAATGGCAACCCAGCGTCTCTCTGTCTCTTTCTGTCCCTCTCTGAAGCCCATTGATGGCAACCGAGGATCAAAGAAGAGATGCCGTCGGTTTTTCGGGCCAGTTTTGGCTTAGGGTGGGTGGATTTGGCGTATAGTCCTTCACTGAATTTAAGTGAAATTAGACCTATAAAACTTCCTCAAGCACAGACACATGGTGTATCTGTACCTCCCTTTTCCTGCTCCCTATCCTCCTCATCTGCCATTTTACAGTAGGTGTGTTGTTTGGGTGTTGTGACAAGGCTGCCCTTTATATTAGAGCCGGCATATAAACGTTTGTATTTTCTAAACCAATGTGTCCCACGATTGGGTGAGAGACATTTATCTTCTGTGGAATCTGACATGGAAACTCTGGAGCTGTTCTTTGGATTTTGTCAAACAGCAACCTCTTTATGCACCTTTCTATACAAGTATTCACAGGAAAGGAATATGTATTGTATGTAATCTGTCGATTATTTTGTCGATTAATAGATGAATCGTTTGGTCCATAAAATGTCAAAAACGTTGATCAATGTTTGTCAAAGCTGGAAATGATGATGTTCTCGAATGTCTTATTTTGTCCACAAACCAAAACGATTCAGTTTTAATGATTTCTTTGTTATGTGGAGCAAAGAAACCAAGAAAATATCCACATTTAAGAAGCTAAAACAATCAGAAATCTTGTTTAAATAATGAAAAAAGCTTCAAACCGATTATCGATTATCAAAATAGTTGGCGATTCATTTATTAATCGATAAATAATTGATTCATCGATTAATCATTTAAGCTCTAGTATAAACTTCTTGATAATGCTATTTTTGGTCCTTCCAACCAAACTAATGTTTTATTGCAACCTAACTAAGATGACTTGGAGGGAAATTTTGGTACATTTTTAGGCTGACTGTGTCAACCAAGATGACAAAGGGTGAAACAAGGAAATACATATTCCTGTTAATAGTGGTTCAGTATTAGTTAAACATTTTTAGGTGGAAGGAAGAAAAAAAAAAAACAGAATAAGCAATTCAACTATTATGTCCACACAGCAAAAACCAAACCAATGAATCCTTAGATCACAATCTCTCTCTTGAATGAAATTAGGGATATCTTTATTTTAATTCTGTACAATTGCTCTTCCGTTTCTGTGCAGATTTTAATCAATCAGTAGATGGAAAAACTCAGGCCTTTGTGCAGCAGGATGTGCCTGTGTGTGTATTTACTGCAAAGTGAGCCACAACAGAGGTAATTTTACTTAAAAACAACCTTACTTTATTTACTATGTTATTGTGTGGAATACGCAGTAGAACCAATCCATACAACAAGTGATTGTGTGAGACCATTTAACATAAGAAAAAATAAATTAGGTGTATGTCTCGGCTCTCTTTAGTAAAAAAATGTGCTTGTGAACTTTAAACAAGGTAATAGAGTAGTAGTGAGAGAGAGTGAGAGAGCACACCAGAGAGAGAGAGAGAGCACTTCCCCTTTCTTGTAATGCACAAGACCAGCTGCAACAGTTTACAAAACCAACAGCTTGGCTGAGTCTACTAAAATGCTACCAGCCGTTCAACAAGTATAAGACAATGTCTGGACTTACTGCCTGCTCTGTTCAGCTACATGCCAAGTGTAAATATGTGTGTGTATCAAATTGTGGGAGAGTAACCTGAAACTGTAAAAGACATTCAAGCAGACATGAGTGGTTTTACTGATTCCTTAATGTCTTTCAGCTTAAGGTGGGGGGTCGAGACTGTGTGGGCTTTTTTATTGTCCAAACATCAGCTTTGGTTCTAGAAACACTCGCTGTCTGTCAGGAGAACAACACTGAAAAACATCTTGGCTCTTAATTCTAAAGTGTTTGTTGTCTGTTGGAAATGTGGCCCAATTACCTACTATGATAAAAAGTAGAATTTCATGATTGGTAGTTAGTTTATATTGCAATGATTAGAATGACTAAAACAAAGGCAGGTGGAGAAGCTCTTTCAACACAGGTATACTGTATATACACACACATGCGTGTACGCGCACACGCACACACAAGCCAGACAAAAACACACAGAATAGCAGGGCCCGACCCCGCCAAGCAAATAAATAAGCTATTAATTAGGGAAGGAAAATGTGATTGGCCACTGACTGGCAGAGCTATGATTTATTGCACGTGTCACCTTCATCTCAAAGTGACTTTTACTCTGCGTTGGAAAAGACAGGTCCAAATAGAGACCGGCCTATGTTGAGAGGGGTAGTTTTTCCACGACACAGAGAGAGAGGTAAAATTGTCCTGTATCTCGCCCGCTGAATGCTGACATGTCAATATGTCTTATGGAAAAGAGAAAACACTGAAGGGTAGGGTAATTAGAACGTGTATGTAAGTGTGTCTGGGCACACAGAATTCTCTTTTTCTGGCCCATATGACCTCAAACATAAACAAATCCAGTTGTGGCTTGATGAAAGTGCAGCCACCTGCAGAATCCTTCCACCAAGACCTGTCCAGACCCTCATTAGGGGTATGTGTAAATGTGTGTATATGCGTGTGTGTGTGTGTGTGTTGCCATGTCTGTGGTGTTTTCACACTAGGGCGGAGGGAAAACCCCACCATTATTAGTGTCTCATAACGTAGCTTTTGTTATTGGACAGAGTCGGGAGTTTTTCAGCGCCACTTTAGCACCATTTGTATTGACATGCTATGATGAGCAAGCGGACAAAAGAAAACATGACATGGAAAGAGTCACTCGGTGTGGACTGCCTCATTGTTTTTCCAAGACCTGTCACAGCCTTAAAATAAAATGACAGAGCGAAATCCCACCCAGTTTATTTCCAGAACTTATTTAATGTTTAAAATACAAGACAAATACCCTTAGGGGTGTTCTGGATAAGTCCATGTTGAATATGTAGTGGTAGAACATGGTAGCAGAATAACATGTGCAGCTCAAGTCTAACCTTGATAGACTGACCCATACAATAATCTTAGCAATTAACCAGTGAGAAGGCCATAGAGTCAGTAGCCATAGCAACTGGAGAAGGATCTTACAAAGCTTGTTCATCATCATCCACAAGCACAAGGAGAAGAAGAGGGCCCCACTTGGAGGATTGCACTGTAGGAAAATGTTAGCATTCTGTTGCCAAGAACAATTCTCCTCAACTCTGAATAATATGAGGCAATACAGCAACACGGCCCAATGAATGGCTGCGGATGTCACAAAGCCACAAGTTTCCAAAAAGAAACCAGCAGCAAACAAACCTCAGGCTTTTTGAACCGGGGCCATGACTGACAATACATTGACTGCAATAGCCACACCAAGAAAGCCACAAATTGAAAGTTTTGCTACGCATTTATTGGGAACTTTTGCAGCTTTTTGGCATGATGGCAGGATTTTATTGTGGTAGTAATACCCTAGATGGGTTATTGATCTTTCTGACACATAGATGAGAGGGGGAAAAAAAAAAACAGTCTTTCAGTATGGGTCATGTTGAATAATGAACTGCAGAGAACAAGTATTTGCGTTAGACAGTGAAAAAAAGAGAAAAATGAAAGAGGAGGCTCTGTGTCTCGTTGCTGGAGCCGTTTAAATAGGAGCAAACCATCATGTCAAACATGATCTCAACAAATGGATCTGATTCCTTTGACTCCCAGATACTGGCAAACCTGATCGGAACACTTCACACAATCAATGAAATGACACAACTGCCCAAAAAAGGAAGAAAAAGAAATTGAGATATCAAGTCTCCAGTGTTTTATTCCCCCCTGAGGTCACTTGCTATCATTTGAACTTCCTGATAATGAACTTTTTACACTCCCCTGCCAGAATCTGTTAGATATTGTTTGACTAAGGATACACGTCTGATTCAGCATCAAGTAAGATGGTGCCTGGTCGAAAATTCCTTTCTTTGGCTTGTCCTTTAAAAGGGTGTAAAATGGGGCTATTTCGGGACTTCCCAGAGACAGGGGCCTTGACGGCTGACCCAAAACAAGACTATCAGCACTATGACTTCTTAAAAACATGCCTCAACAATAAGGTTGTTAGCGGGGCGGTGGAAAAGAGTAAAGCCTGAGGAGAAGGAAGCAGGGTAGAAATCTGCGCTAGTAAATGCCAGGAAGCTGGGCATCCATCAGATAGAATATACTCATGGTCATTTTTAAAAAAAAATGAAAGACTTGAGGTGCATTGGCCAAGGCAAACATCAAGAAGAGTTCTCATAGAAAACTTTCTCTGCTCTTAAGTTTTGACTGGTTTATAGGTTTAAAACAATAATAACCACTGTTTGAGTCCTTATCGTTATCGAAGCCTAATGTGAGAAAATGATACAGCTCATTAATAAAAGTGAATACATATACAGTATATATGTATATATAAAAGGAATGTGTGGGATGCTATTGTCTAGGAGAAAAACTAGAGATCAGATTGGCTTGACACTTATCACACTGCGCTTAAGCTAACACTGTTACCCAACCCTACATCCAGATGGGTCTATGCAGGGTGCGGCCTGTGACGGAACTGAGAACTGTTGGTGAGATAGAGCTTAAGCGCACAAAGGTTAGATTTGGAAGGCAAACACTCGGAACTATTGTGTGACTCTGGAAAGTCACGGCCACTTGTCGAATACAAATGACTGTTATTTACAGAACAAGCATTGACCCCGTATGTCCTAAGACTCTTTACGTGATTTATGAAGAGAATGCCATAGTGAATTATCCTGGCAGGGTTTACGTTGACCCCGGACAGGCTTGTCTCATCATTTCAGTGTTCTGTATGATTCACAGGTCCTGCATAGACATGTGTGGTCTAGGTGTCACACATTGTACACCTGGTACAAATGAGCGGATCAAATATTTGCGTTCAGCGGGTTTGACAGTTGAGGTGTTTGAAGTCTTTTCTCTGTAGGAAAGTGATGTTACAAGGTGAGGTTTGCCCTTAGTCAGCAAATAAACCTTGAGAAAGAAGCTCACTTTCATGACAAAGAGAGAGGGAAATGCAAGGGGATGCAGAGGGAGGAGGAAGAGAGCAAGATTCTGCAAATTTATTAAAAGGGTCATATTTTCACTAGGGACTTGTACAGCAATCCATAACCTGACGTCCAAGGCCCCTTATCCTTTTAAGGCCAATGACTCTGAACTTGATATTGACAGAACCATACAGATAAATTATCTGCTCGGCCTATGCTTTATTGGTAAGTCATTTGGGCAGATGATCAGTAATAATCATAAGTGAATAAGGGTTTGCCGATAGATCTTCTGCAAGCAGATGTTGTGGCAGCTGCACGGTTGACGTCCAATAAATAACACTACCTTTTGGCCTAAGAGGATTGCATACACAGCATCAGCAGCGGCTGCAGCATGCCTTTCAAATAATGATATATCACGTTTTCCCTCTTCATTTTGATAAAGGTTGCAGTTTATCGATACGTGGTTGCAGGAAGAAAAATAATATTGCCTTATTTCTAATGATCTCCTATTCTTTTCATGACACATATTGCCTCTAAGCAAGCAGCGGGTTATGGGAGTAAGATTTAGGGCCTTGACTTGAGGGCATATGGAATGTATCAAAGGTCGTGCCCCGGATACTTTTCATTTCACATATCTCAGTTGAGCAAGATGCCTACACAGCCTATGCATATATGGATTTAACATTTATGAGCTACATAAATCTGATATTGGCTTTTTCAGTTCAGCTGTGTCATATGTTTCATATCTAGATTTCCCTTGCAAACTGAATTTGTGTTTTTAGGAACATGGACTCCATCATGCTGTCTTTCCCTGTCTAGTGCCAACATTAATCCATCCATGAATTCATTTTAGTAGGTAAAATGGATGCGAAAACGCGGAAGGGAGATCTCTGCAGCAGGCAGTGAGATACTGTCACAGGATGATAGATAATTGGTGGGTATATTGCATGTCTTTTATCAGGCTGTGGTTATACAGTATAATGTTTGCATATTTTAACATCAACAGAGCAGTTTGTGTAGCTTCTAATTTCTCCACTTGCTTGTTTCCTTCAAATTCAATATACATACAGGAAGGACAAGTTGGCTCAACTTTGAAGGCTGGATGTGGACAGACGTTAGAGTAAGCTTTAAGACAGAAGGACATAAGAGTAGTGGAAGACCAGTGTTTTCCTTGTTTTATTGTGTGTGTTTTAGGCCAGGCATTGGCATCCCTCTTCAAATCTGTCCTGCGGTTTTCTGCATTTTTAATTGCACGCACGTAAGCTCACACATATACAAGGAGCTTGGGCACAGGCTCAAACATAGAAATGAAAAGTCTCCAGTGACTTGGAGGCTAAGTGCATGTATATATGGGTTGGTGCTCTGGACAAGCGGGGGCTTTCTTTGGGACTCTGAGGGTTTATGCCGAGGTCAAGCTCTACACATGATGATGCTTGAGAAGACCAAAGCCGCTCTGAGTGACTTACTGATGAGATTTCTCCAACAGATAAATAAACAAGGCCTAACCGTGGATTTCCTGCATGGGGTATGAGTGTGGTTTTGTTTGTGTTCAGCTTGGAACTACTGAGATACAAGTTTGACATGATGCACCTAACAGACAAAAATGTGACACATATTTAAACAATTACGTTAATTTAAGATGCAATTTTGCATGTCTATTATTGAACACCTCCCTTGGGTATCCCTCCCCCTCTGTGCTCTACCTATCCACTTAGGTCTTCACTCCCTCAATGGTCTTTTTGTGCTGGTATAGCCTCTGTGTTTACTGGGAAGACGTGGAACGTAGATGTTAGGTCATCAGTAGGACAGAGGTGAATGGAGCAGCGTGTGCTCAGAAGAGAGTAAACAGATTGCAGTATTCATAAGACACTCTTTGTTAGATAGGTAGGTCTGTGTTTTTTAGTTGCTTTGACCTTACCAACACACTTCAACACATGTGTATGTTTAATTAACCACAACAAACATGTTACTAAACTGGCTGAATGTTTTATCTGTTAAAGCTGCTATTTCCTTAACCAAAATGAATCTAGTGAAGGAACAAACATCTATCCCTCAGATTACTCCGTCTAAAATGCCACCAGCAAGTAAAGCTAAAAAAGCCCATAAAACCCCATAAAAAAAGCTGACTTCAAATGCTACTGGAGTACGCTCACGTTTAAAAATATCAGCAATAATAATGGCAGTGTAATTGTTCAAATGACTGCTATTAGCATGTGTATTATTTTAAGTATGATGTGAAGATAAAACACAAAAAAGCATTTGTGTGTACCAAATGGACTGTAACTGTGTACTGCGCTGTCTATCCTTGTGATTTTCTCTGGTGGCCAAACAGATTATTTACACGGTGGAAACATATAAAGACCAGAGCAGTTTAGCCAGTTGCTACAGCCAAAAGATACTGTCTGGAGATAGTAACTACAAACGGTTTCTTTCACTGTGGCGCTTAGTGAGGAAACCATTTTGCATATGGTTCATGCAAAAAAAAATAAAAAAAATAATAATATGCCAAATGCATATAATGGCCTCTAAATCATAGCGGCTGCTTGTTTACAAATTCTCGTCTTTCCATCAGTCCTTAAGTGCATGAGCAATAAAATGCATTCCAAATAATGGCATATAAAGCCTCTGCATACTTTCAGACCACAACACCTGGATAACAATACAAAACTCGAATGTTTGGCCTTTCTAGATAATTGACTAGCAGTCAACGCTCACAGCCATGCTCACCAATTCACCAGTTACGACTACAAGCTGTATGTTTCCTTGAAGATGAGGAATAAATGCATATTGGAATTCTAAATTTACCATTTGATTATTAGATATGTACACATTTGTGTGAAATGTTGCCATACGTAGCCTCAAATATAGCCAAACACTAAATCTCTTGATTTTCTTCACTCTTAAGCCAAATTTGATACTTAGCATGATACAATAAATGGATACCTGGTCAAAGGAACCGCGGACACATACAAATTCTGGCTACAATACTAAACACATATTTAACATTTTAAGGCTCTCGTATCTCATGTGTCAGTTTTGTTTTCTTTTCAACCCTCCTTTCCTTACAAATGCTCTACGTATCCGTGCTTTCAAGAGATAGCGACATTAATCTCCACGTGCACTGT
This sequence comes from Microchirus variegatus, assembly GCF_963457635.1. Classification (NCBI taxonomy): domain Eukaryota; kingdom Metazoa; phylum Chordata; class Actinopteri; order Pleuronectiformes; family Soleidae; genus Microchirus; species Microchirus variegatus. The sequence continues at coordinate 18,287,179 of NC_139810.1, forward strand.
CTCCGAGTCCACAAGATCAACCCATCACCTCCACAATAAATGTCAAGCTGTCATGATTTATGTTGCTAATGAAAGTGATTAGATGGCCACAATGTCCCAGAACATTGCAATCGCTTGATTCAATACTGTCCTGTTTGCACAACTTGCGTCAAAGATCGACATCTGTGTGTCAGAGATGTAACTAGCACTGGGCGACAGAAAACAGATTGGATACATCTTGTCATCAACCGCTTGACAATGATACAGTTGCATCTTTTGAGCCTCCGACATTGGTCTTTATGATTTGGCCTTGAGGACTCTTCAAAGGAGATATAATGGCGTGAAGATAATGTAGCGGCCCCACTCCCTTGTACAAAGGCCATTATCTGATATTTTTGCCATCAAAACCTGTGATGAGTTGAAGTGTCACTGACTTTGATAATTTCAGGGATAGTCTCAGACTTCAAAAGGCCCATGTTGCAAAAGCGATTATATGATGCTGCTGGTTGTCTCAGGCTGGGACACTAAATGGAAAAGCTGCATATTTGAGTGGACTTTGTGGTGCAAGACACTGCCAAGAAGAATTTTAGTGTCTGACAGATACTTTCAAAGTCATTTCAAAGTCCAATCTCTAGTGTGACATACAAACCAAAACTGAAACACCCATGTGAAGCATCACTCCATCACATGTATGTCAGACTTCCAAGTCATCCATGTCTTGTCAAAGACAAAAACCTGCCTGTAATGTGCAGGTGAATGTGAATATCCATTCAGTTGACCTTCGGGCTCATCACAAATGGGTTTATTAGCTAGGCCATATAAGGTGAAGGCCTTTTACAACCCTATTAGTGTTAAGCTGAGACTATCTCTAAGACTAAGATTGATGATCCCCAGCTTATCAAGAGCTTCCGTTATCAGCAAAAACCTTCAGCAAGGGATACCAAGTCCCATTTGCACACATTAGACTTGAGACTCATCAGACCTCATGGGCTTTGTATCATCAACATCATCAGCTGTTAAAATTCGGTAACACTTTATTTTAAGGTACACATATTCACCATTAATTAGTTGCTTATTAACATGCAAGTTAGTAACATATTGGCTCTTAATTAGTCATTATTAAGTACTAATTAATGCCTTATTCTGCATGGCCTTATTATACAACCAGTAAGCCATTAACTAAGAGTCTTCCCTCAATAACCTCAGAATTATTGCTTATTAGTACTAAGTAAGGAAGTTGTTGTATAGGAATTACGATCTCAATATGCTTTGCTTAGTATAGACTTTATAAGGTGGTAGTACCCCAAGAATAGTTATTCTCCCTTAATACCACTTAATGAATATGGTCTGTTCTTTCATAACAAAACACAAAACTACAAATATTAATAATGTCCAAATAACTCTAAATTAAGTCTTTGTTACTTAGAATATGTTCCCCATACTAAAGTGACATCTCGATCATTACTAATTCACTAATAGTTGAACACTTATTAACCAACACATGTTCCCTAAACTAAAGTTGCCTCTTTTTCACAATTAGTTAATATACTATAGCACATAACTACTGCAATAAACAAGTGATGGGTTACACCTTTGAAAAAATGGATCTATCTATAGGTTCCCTCTCATTCAGTGGTAGAATAACAAAGACAGCACAAGTACAAATACCTCATTTATTACACCACTGGTTCAGGTTTTCCCAAGGCTGACAACAAATACTGCTCGAACAGGTAATGGGGTCTTCCTGAAATTCCTGAAACACTGACAACTGTATCAGTGTATGTAAATATGTCATACAATATGGTATCAAATGTATAAGCAGGTCATACTGTATGATAATGCAGATACTCTATTGTAGAAAAACACTGCACAATATAAAGTATACAAATACAAAAAATTAAAATATTAAAAATATTAAACCTGCACAGCTCAACATGACAAAGGTTAGAACAAATGTACTGAACTGTACAAACATTGCACTTCCACAGCCTAAACTTGCTCTATAATTACTGCATCAGGTGATTTTTTTTCCCCTGTGCACAAATATTCTATTTCTAATACAATGTAACAGAATTATAACTGAACAAAGAAGCTCACTTTCTTAATATTTCATCAACAAGGGGAGGAGTTGACATTTGGCCTTCATGTCCATGATAATAGCCTTTCCTCAGAGGTAACAGTAAATTTAGTGTGTCAAAACTTTTGAGTGGTAGTATAAATATCAACTTGATATCTTTATCTACATTTCAGACAGGTTTCATACTGGATATTTTTTCATAATGTCATGCAAAAGCATTCCAAGTGTTCCGTTACTGTGACGGTTTCCACGCCAATAAGTCCACTCAATTACATCTAAGTGATCCCTCAACAGTTTTTGTGTGCGGTTCCCTCTTTGTCTCCAGATAGTTGACTTGCAAATACCCCAAAATCTCTCCAGGTTTTGTGTATGTGCACCTGTAACAGGGTCAACAAAAAAATCTTGATGGTTGACAGTCAGGTGATTGTAACCTTCATCCTGAAGACGGCGGTAAGACCTCCACCCATCTGAAATGACAGAGCTTCCACGACGAACGTGCTTCTTTATTAGAGGCAAGAGATGCCTGGCTGAACGGTGATGCACAATCTTAAGAATGGGTCTCCTCCTGTCATCCTTAATCCCTAGCATTCCAAACACCCAGGAACTCCTGTTGCTTGCCCGTCCTCTGTTGTACTGAAATTCCCAAAGAGCAAATACTTAAAAATGAGGACAATGATTCTGCAATAATGGTGGGAAATGGGAGAGAATAAATCATAATAATAAGAATAATGTAGTTTCTTAAAATCGACATTCCCCTCGATTGCATCAATGAACTACAATGTATCTTATTCCATAATGCAGTAGTTACTTCTCGAGATACAGGACACCTCCAAGCACCTCAGGCAAAAACAGGTTTTAAATGTATGTATATTGTCTCTACTGACAGTAGCTGAGTTTAGCACAGACTTAACAACATCAAATACACATTTTTAGACACAAAAACATGTATTTGACATTACTCATAAGTGTAACTTTCATACCTTTCTTTTATGGCCAAATTTGCTTTCATCTATCATAACAATCTCTGCTCTTTGACCAACAGTCTGCTTGCCTCTTCTTCTCATTCTTTTCATTCCTGATTTGCAAACTCTCCGCAGCTTGTCTGCAAGTTTACTCAGAGTTGCAGAACTCCGAGTAATTCCTTCCTGCAGCATGTCCACTTGCCTCAGTCGAAGGCCTTGGGCAAATCTGTAATAGATCAACCAGATAAATATTTATGACACAATTTAGAAGTGGGTGGTTAAAACCAATTTCTTAAGTTGTCATTAGTCTTTTTATAACCATAATTTCTCATGTGCAGTCCCATTTGCAGACACAGCAGATACTCATAGCCTGAATATAAGAGTGTATTTAACCTGAAACAACAAATCTCAGAAGCAAAGTAGGGTGAAGAACATCCCCTTTATGAGGGGAGGAATGGAATAAAACCCCACAACAAATGAAATCTGCTGTATCTTTGAAGAGTTTTAAGAAAGAAAAAAATGGATACTGAGTAAATTAGCACAGTGAAGTGTCTGTTTAAAAAAGTTAAGTTCTTTTGAGACAATTTCCAGGAACCACCTAAAACCTAGAAATCCACAAGACCTTTGTACTACATTGGACTCTTCGCAACCCAGCACTTATACAATTACACATACTTGATAAATTCAACTGATATTCAGAATTCTTCCCATATACTGTATACACTCATGTCTCGTAAGCATTGGCTCTTATAAGACCCATCCCAACCAACAGTATAGTGAGAACATTGAAAGAAAACATTATGGTCCGAGTTAGACTTTGATGGCTTTTGTTATTATACAATGTAAAACCACGCACCTGTAGATGTAATGCATCCACGTATGCAGTCGAAGGTGCGATTTCTCAAATATGGAGCCACTTCGGATGGACCTCGATACCGTTTTCCCTTTGTGACAGGAATCTCGGCAAATCCTGATGATTAAATCCAGAGGTTAATGTATAAAAATAAAAACCTATGATACTGTACTGATTTCACTAAATAAAAATGTAACATAAATGAAGATGAATAGGGGGACATAGATATTTACATATAGGTGTTGGAACAGCTAACTCTAATACTTGTACTCTTAGTAGCCCTTGCGATTCCCTCCCCCCATGCAATCTCAAAGCACAACTGTTACACCTTAAATCGGGTTAGACATTTGAGTAAATTTAGCTGTGTCTACTCTACTCTACTTATCACTGTGCCACAGCATGGAAATGGTGATATCAATCAATGAATCCCTGTGCAAGTCAAGATGATTGAATAATAATAATAATAATAAATAGGTGAACAATATGACCAGGAATGTGATCTAAAACTGTTAAAAAAGGCATTTTTCATTTCAGATGTACACATGTAGAACTTTGTGGAAACATGAGCACCCCTATCTCTCCCAAATAAACAGTAGCTTACTTAAAAATTTAAATTTGCAGTTGTGTGTGATTTGTATTGTGACTTTGTAGATGTGACATATATATTTTTTGTGTGTACACCACTCGTAGCTTCTGTATTAAAAACATTGTTGTAAAATATAGGATTTGGCACTGAATTCTAGCATATCTTGGATAGCTGCATGCTGCACACTCCCCTATGCTTACACACAGAAAATTAATAAATAAGGCTCACGTCTAGTTGTTCTACTCACCATGCTGCCTCCTTTTTGTCGTAGGTCCGTTTCAACTTCATAACATGAGAGCAAGAGGGGCATTTCATCCATTTTCGAAGTAGGCCTTCTCTCATTAACCATCTGGTGAACTTGTAGTTTTCTTTAGGGCACTGTCTAAAATGTATACGACTCAAAAACTCGTAACGCAACATCTTCTTCTCATAATTTTTTTTTTTTTTTTTTTTTATCTCATAACATGGAATTTGTTTTATTTATTTTTTTTTTACTATGGAATGGGTTTCAACCTCGCAGTCCCGCTTCAAAAAAGGCGCAAAGTGACCACTTTGTAGAGTAATGACTGACATAAGAATCTACCAATCCGTAGCCGTGCTCCGCTGATGTGTTGCTCTCATCCAATCATTGACTGTTACGCTGCCGTCATGTGACATTCTCATCCAATCATCCAAAGGGAGCCACCAGTCACGTCAAAGATCAGGAGAAGGTGGCTAATGCCGTTTGTTCACCGCTTTGAAGAGGGAAATTCGTGTAACAAAAATGGTAAGTTAAGCGCTAACCTGTTAATTGAAAGCCCCCCTGATTTTTGTAAGCACATCATAACACCCGTCCCCGGGACGTTTACATAGTTAAAGAGTAGTAAACCCTCCCGTTTAACTGCAGCGTCAAGGCTAATTAGCTAATATAATGTTAAGCTAGGTGAGTGCAGATGTATAATGCTAAAACTTAGTATGAACCAGAGATGGGGACTCGAGTCACTGTGACTTGAGTATAGGGATGGGAATTTCACACATTTTTAGAGTCGATTGTCGAGGTCCACGTGTCGAATTTTTTGTTGACTTTTTTTTTTATTTTTTCTACAGCAGCATCAACAGCAGCAATGCGGGGGTGTAAACTATTCTACAGTGTACTACTTCATTTTAGGCTCAAAAACATGGCTGTAATGTCCATTATTGACCATCAGAACAGCTATAATAAAAATTAGGGGCAAAAAAAGGGGAAAAAAAGCGAACTCTCCGCTGGAACGTGTGTGTCGCCACTCGCAGACGGCTCAGGTTTTTGAACCTGCGCTCGTTAGGTGTCCACCAGAGTGAAGTACAGTGATCCTGACTGGGTGATATGCCGTCTTCATTTGTTTAGCGCTTGTGTTAATGTCTCCCACCCCCGTCCTAAACTTAAGCGCAACCTCGTTCGCACAGCACGCACACACACACGCTTGGACGCGCGCACAGCCACTCGAGAGAACGAGCCGCGCGCCATCATGTCAGAGCGCAGAGAGCCTGGACATCAGGATCACCTTTTGGTGCACAGCTTCTTTAGCCTCCGTGGTTGTGAACTTTACGTGTGTTTGTGACACTTCGACTTTTTTTACTCGTAATTTTTTTTGTCGAGGTGCGCATGTGTCGATTGTCGATCGATTTGTTGACAAAAAAGTCCCATCCCTACTTGAGTCCAAGTTATAATAATGAAAAATAAATGATGCACTATGTCATTGAACAAGAAGAGCTTTTGAATCTTGTGTAGATTATTATTAAGTTACGTTTTGCTGGTTATAGTGACATTAATTTATTTATATATTTACAGCCTAAGGCCAAGAAGAAAATGTCCCTAAAAGTCTCTAAAGATGACTCGATGACAGATGTGACCAAAAATGATCTGGATGGTAAGTTTTTCTTTGTTAACTTTCAAGGAACTGTAATACTTAAATAATTATCTTGTCCAAATGTATTAATGTGTATACATTTTGTTATACCTATGCCATACTGTAGGTCCTGAAGATAAAGGAGATAAAGGCTCTGCTCCAAGTTGCAGCAGCATAAGCAGCATTGGATCAGGTAATGATTTCTCATTTTCTAGCAGTGCATCTTTGTTGTCTAAAATGAGTTTAATTTCTTACGTGATTTACCACCTGAGATTAAAGTTGTTGGCTGATTTTGTCAGTATACATGTGTGCTTACAAATCAAATTAATGCACACACCATATCTGGTCCACTACCTTTGTTACATGCATGTCATTCTCTCTCTGTCTCACTCATTTAATACTGTCAAATCGTAATCTTTTTTGTATCCTGCTCTCTTGTTGTTAAGGATCAATTTCCAAAGTGGAGTTCCTAGAAGCCAGGATCCAATGGCAAGAAAAAATAATAAAGGATCTTGAGCAAGAGCGCAATTTCTTGCGTGAGCAAATCATGGGAACGAAGAGATCATGTGAGTGATTTGGGAGCAACTTATATCTGCAACATATAATGTAATTGTAATGAACTGTGTGATATATTTTCATAACAATCTGATATTTGTCTCATCTATCCTCTATTTGATCAAAGCTCAACCTAAAGTATTTACTTTGGAGGATGATGATGGCAACATGGATGGAGATGACGTCATTCCCCCATCTTCTCCAGACATCAGTGAGTCCTCGGACAGTGATGCTGTCATCCAAAGAAGAAAGAAACGTTGGACACAGCCACCTGCATCTGCAACTGTGGCTGTGCCTGGAAAAGCTCATGTAAGAGGTAAGAATGGCATAACTTGAACCAACTGCCCTGTTAGCACCAAGTGGTCATGAAAAATAAGTATTAATAAAAGAGTTGGAAGAGCTGTTATAAATATGTCCTGAAGTAACTATGAGGCAAAAATACAGATCTTCAGTTCTACATTCTGAATATACTAGGAATCTGGTGATAAATAGAAAATAAATGTCTAAAGTAAAAAATTTGGCTTTCATCAAGAATAAAGCTCCATTTTATTTTGCAGCATTCACATTAATTATTATCCAACATAAATTGTTTGCTAGAGAGATTAAACATAGAATTAAACATAATTCGGATCCATAAGACTTACCAACTAAACAGATCTTACAGAGAATAATTTTCTAAATCTTGAATTCTGAACCACATATTGGAGTCTTATCAGGCGATGAGCAGGATCTTCAATTCCTAGAATATGCTTCATACTTTATCAAAAGAGAAGTGACCAGTTTGAGCAATTTCAGCTGACCTTAAGCCGTGGTTTGTGCTCATTTCTCGTGTTCTTTGTTTTTGTTTTATATATTTTTCAGTGAAAGGGCCAGCTGAGGTTATCAGCAGATATAAAAAAGTCTTGAAAAGCTTAAGCAAAGTCCGCACCATGACTGAAGCCTTCAGAGTCAATGGCGTGGACCGGGGAACCATCAAGATGACTGCTGCAATTGCAGAGCTCAACATTGTGGATCCTGTAACCTTCAACACCTTGAAGTATGATCCTGCAAGTGAGACCCTGCAGTCCTTTGCTAAGAGGTGTGCAACGCACATAACCCCTGAGAAGAAGAGCATTATAGAGGACATGAAGGCCAAATGTCAACTCCTCCCCTTGTTGATGAAATATTAAGAAAGTGAGCTTCTTTGTTCAGTTATAATTCAGTTACATTGTATTAGAAATAGAAATATTTGTGCACAGGGGGAAAAAAATCACCTGATGCAGTAATTATAGAGAAAGTTTAGGCTGTGGAAGTGCAATGTTTGTACAGTTCAGTACATTTGTTCTAACCTTTGTCATGTTGAGCTGTGCAGGTTTTATATTTTTTATATTTTAATTTTTTGTATTTGTATACTTTATATTGTGCAGTGTTTTTCTACAATAGAGTATCTGCATTATCATACAGTATGACCTGCTTATACATTTGATACCATATTGTATGACATATTTACATACACTGATACAGTTGTCAGTGTTTCAGGAATTTCAGGAAGACCCCATTACCTGTTCGAGCAGTATTTGTTGTCAGCCTTGGGAAAACCTGAACCAGTGGTGTAATAAATGAGGTATTTGTACTTGTGCTGTCTTTGTTATTCTACCACTGAATGAGAGGGAACCTATAGATAGATCCATTTTTTCAAAGGTGTAACCCATCACTTGTTTATTGCAGTAGTTATGTGCTATAGTATATTAACTAATTGTGAAAAAGAGGCAACTTTAGTTTAGGGAACATGTGTTGGTTAATAAGTGTTCAACTATTAGTGAATTAGTAATGATCGAGATGTCACTTTAGTATGGGGAACATATTCTAAGTAACAAAGACTTAATTTAGAGTTATTTGGACATTATTAATATTTGTAGTTTTGTGTTTTGTTATGTAAGAACAGACCATATTCATTAAGTGGTATTAAGGGAGAATAACTATTCTTGGGGTACTACCACCTTATAAAGTCTATACTAAGCAAAGCATATTGAGATCATAATTCCTATACAACAACTTCCTTGCTTAGTACTAATAAGCAATAATTCTGAGGTTATTGAGGGAAGACTCTTATTTAATGGCTTACTGGTTGTATAATAAGGCCATGCAGAATAAGGCATTAATTAGTACTTAATAATGACTAATTAAGAGCCAATATGTTACTAACTTGCATGTTAATAAGCAACTAATTAATGGTGAATAGGTGTACCTTAAAATAAAGTGTTACCTAAAATTCTTATCAGTATTATCTTCATTGGTGTCAGTGATACTGGTTTTATTTTTTAATGTGGCGCTGTCATCACCACCCTGGATGCTGAAATAACAAAGGTATTGACGCGTACAGATAGGATGCGCTGTCATGGTCTCTGAACCTTGGTTTATAGCTGTCTGTCTGGCCAGTCCACGGGATGATGACTGATGACTTTATTGGGGGAGTTGCATGGTCACAGTTTGGAGCTGGGACTTTCCATTAGTCATCTAACTAGAGCAATCAGCTTGGAAAATGTTTGTGAACACTCTTGACCCTTTTTTTGTTTTGTTTTTATATTTGCAATGCCAGAACGTATGCTATTCTTCACCCACGCCTAAGCCTATTTAAATAATAAAATAACAAGGGGGGGAAAAAAGATTAGGCAAACTAATAGTATGGAAGAGACCAATTTTTGGAGCAGTTCTCTCATTAAATTTATTCTATGCTGGTCCATGCGGTTGTAATAGATGACTTAGGGAGAGAGTTATTGGACAAAGGAGGAGGGAGGGTGACGGGTGAGCTTGGTGAGAGGAAACTTATCTGTCCTTGGGCTGTGGGACAGAACACAGTGTCGGCTTTATTCAGCATCTCGACCCTGTCGTTAAGGAACGATGACACACTCCTCCAGGCCCACATTAATCTTTAAGAGTGTGATTTCTAAAATAACACCAGTGTTTTCCCTAAGGCATGTGGAGAGGGAAGGCCCCGTTCAGTCCTGCCGAGCTCTGTCAATGTGTTCTTTTTTTTTTCCTATTTCCCCACACGGTTACCATTGGAAGACAGAGAACAGGGGTAGAAAAGTAAAAAAATGGATAAGAGTTTAAACAAAGAGAAACGACCCACATCACGGCACTGTGTGGCGTGAAGCTGAAGCAGACTTGGTGCAACATCACCAGATGTTAAAAGCCCTTGACCTGACTTACTCACCCTGACAGTGGCAGCTCCAGTGGCTCTCTCGCCCGCCACACATTAGTGTTGTTAACAGTTTTATCACAGGGCTGCCCTGGGCAAGATAAAGTCTGTGGCCACTGATGGGCCTTAAGTGAATGAGGCACTGGCTGCAGACACATAGACAGCGAGGGGAGTGACAGTCAGCCTGTCTCTGGCTAATGACAGTGGAGAGATAGAAGCTGAAACAACAACATTTTGTGGGGAACTTTGTGTGTTTAACAGCAGGCATGGGAAAGAGAGCATGCATGGAAGAAATAGGACAGTGCCACTAATGTTGTTTGGGTTTTGGGAGCCGGACAAGCATCTATTTCCTTTCTCTATCCCTATCAGTGTCAATGGAGGTAGCTGGCCACTTGCTAGTGACATTATACATTCTGATAACACTGCAGCATTAAAGTTACCCATCCGAATATGAAGGGGGCATCAGTGGTACAAAGAAAAAAAGATGGATGCTCTAGTAAGTCTGCATGTGAAGCCAATTAAACATTGTGAATAGCTTGCTTCATTTCAATTTTTTTTTTTTTTTTTTTACACTTTTCACCTCCTGAACAGATACAGAGGGTCTTGTTTCATAGATTTTTGTTTTTGTGGATAGGCTTTTCCTTTCCGTAGCGTTCAGCAAATTTCATGTGGACTTCATTTCTCAGTTCCTCCCTTCTTCCTCTGTCCCCGTACTGCTGAGAGCTCAACAGAGTGTACAGAAGGTCGGGCCAAGGCTAACATGTATCTATAATGTGTTCATCTAAGGCAGCTCCCCTGAGGATTGGAGTGCTGCTCTGGCTCATTGGCACACTGGACAATGTGGGTGTTGTGTGGAGGAGCTGGCTTGCTATCCACTCGCAGACAAGTCAATCTGGGGCCACTGCTGAACTGCTGCCTGTCCTGCCTCTTTAGTGCCTCAATGAGACCCCTCTTCACATTTTTTTTTTTTTTTTAAACATTTAAACAAACAAACTTACCTTATTTGTTTTGCATTATTAGTTTTTTTAAATGACTTAACTTTTCTTCTGTTTGTTGTGCGGGGCGTCATCTATTCTCACCCCTCACACTCAGGACAGCAAGCTTTCTTTTATGGACTTGTGTGTCTCTACAAGTGTGTGTGTGCCCACATGAGAGTATTTCTTTTCACAGTGCTGACACAGGGCAGATTGAGACATCAGGCGCCTGCTTGCTGTGGTAAATTATCCATTCTTCTTAGGGGCTAATTGGCAATCTAAATGTTTTGCAGTCGAGAGAGAAGCTGAGGGGGAATACTGTTGGACTAAGAGTAAAAAAAAAGAAAAATGTCCAGCAATATTTGATATGAATGAATGTATTCTGAGGGAGCAGTAAACAATGTCTATCAAGAAAACCTTGATAGAGATGTATTCACATCCTGAAACCCATGCGGCTTGTAATGAGAAAACACTCAAAGCTCCAAATTGGAGGCAAATACATTTCCATGCATAATGACTCAACCACAAAAAAAGAAAAAAAAAAACATTAATTACAGTGCCTCCATCTGCATAATTCAGAATAAAATATGAAACAAAAAACGCCACTAACACTAATTGACTAATTCATCACAGGACCTTGTCGGTAAACATCCTTCCCTGCTTCAGTAGTTTTGGAAAAATTAAAGAATTTGCATAAACTTAAGATTTCAGGCTAGCCGGGACAAATGCAAATGTAAGACAAAATATTGCTAAACAATGTCATATTTCCTGCTGTAAGAATTAAAACACTGCTTTCTTAACCTCATTAGTATTGAGTTCTGCTAGGGGAGGGAAAGTAAAACTTTTGATGAAACATGTTGTTGTATACACGTTAAAAGTGGGCAAATGTAAAACTGCAAACGGTTTATTGAAGGTTCAATTTTTTTTGGGTTACTTTTGACTTCATTACTTTTGAAAATTGTACGTGATATTTCAAATCATTGCACATCTTTGCAATAACACTTTACTGGCAAGCATCATCTTCAAAGTCTCTTTACTAGTCAAAGTGATGTGACTTTGTTCTTTCTACACAGACAGTCCTGTGAATGTGGCAAGAGGCTGGCCTGTGCACAGTTATGGGCGGTACTCCCCGTTGTTGGGGGTGAGATGGAGGTGCTGGGAAAAAGTGCTGTGTATTCACAGCAAATGAAGCCTTGTGAGTAACCGTGGAGAGAGTTGTTTCTTAACTGATGAGTCCAGAGACGACTTCCCAGATCTTCTTTATGGAGATGGACACAGAGAATGCTAAAGACCTTCTGCCATAGAGCAAGCCACAGAAAGACAGTGAATAGCTCAGTTTTAGCCTCAGCCATGAAAACAAATCTAAACACTGTGAATTGAGTTCTGTGTCATTCTTCTTAATTGGCAGCAGCAGGTTTTTGCCTCTTTTTCTTCTCTGTTCAATATGAATAAATGCAACAAGCTTCTGATCCCAGCTTTTCAGCCGATGACTGTTTATTTATCTATTTCAACTACACCCAAGTGAACAAAAGGCATGCAGAATGGCCACTGACAGCCATGTCGAATATCTCTTTCTGCCAAATCTGGCTGTTTTCTCTCACTGCTGTCACTTGATGTCTTTATGCGAAGCGGAGAGTTCAGCAGTATGAAAAGGGGTGGGGGGGCGAGCTGTGTGAGTGACCCGCACAGGAGGGGAGTATTAAAACTAAAAAAGAGAGCATGAGTAAGGGATGGATGACCTAGAAGGCGGGGGAGAAGTTGAAGTAGGAGAGGGGCACCCCTGCCGGGTCCCAGGCATCTCGGCTGGCAGTCCCCATCTTGGCTTCAGACGGCTTTTGTCAAAGAGGGGAAAAGAGGGTCTCTTCTTCACTTGGGCATGGGACAATAGATGTTTTGTCAGTCAGATGGGGGGGAAGTGTTGTTGCAGCAGTATGGAGGGATTCTGAAAGAGGAATGAAGATGTAGACCCATCTTCACAAGGGGTGGGGTGACTGCAGTGGGCAGCCCTCTGGGACTGGGCAGATGTTGAAACAAGGATGATTTATTAGCCTTAGTGTCCTTGGTGGCACTTGGCCACTATCCCAGATTTTGGAGTGGGAGAGAGAGTGACTGTGAGTAAGAGACATGGGTAACAGGAGAGGAAGAGGAGGAGGAGGAGGAGGAGGAGGGAAGCTATGTATCAGAGACATCTTAATACCTTCTATGGGCATGAGGCGCTGCTTGTTCTCCGACCGTCATGGTATTTTTGCCCAATTCTTTCACAGAAAATGAACTTGGTCGGGAGAAATCTACATCACTGTACTGGTCCTTGTCACCCAGCATCTCTCCCCTTCACCACAGCCTCTCAGACCCGCATGTGTTTGCTGCCCTCACTGCACCACCAGCATCGCCACTATCCCTCCACTGATTATGTAAAAACAACAAATTACCAAATTAACATTCCCAACAGCACTTGCACTCCCTTCACATTTCTGGGCAGAGATACTCTTCAACTTGCCAGAAAACAAGTGTAAAACAGAAAACGTTCTGTAAGTGCGTGTGGCTGCATACGTTTGCTTGTACGTGTGCATACGTGTGTGTGCGTATGTTTGGGGTGGTGGTGGTGGTGGCCGTGCACCAACACCAAAGAAAACCGTCAAAGAAAGGAGCTAAAAAGTTATTTTGTGTGTGTGTGTGTGTGTGTGTGTGTGTGTGTGTGTGTGTGTGTGTGTGTGTGTGTGTGTGAAGCTGCCACAGATCTCTGCAGCCTCGCATTGTGCTGTAATTGGGAAATGTCACATGCTCAGAGTCACAGAGTGTCAACCTTGATGTGCCACCCATGTAGACCCATGGGCAGATTTGGGTGTGCATGTGTGTGCGTGTGTGTATCAGAATCTACTCAAATTATAGTGAGAAATAGGATGCATTCTTGAGGAAACCTTCCTTTCCATCTCTGCAGCAAACCTCTCCCTGGTCTTTCCCCGAGTCCCTTCACACATGCACACTTATTCGCTCCAACTTGACCTCACAGTTTCGCTCCCTTTTTTTAAGGTCCTCTCTCTCTTTAACTCTTGTTTTCTCCCTCCTCCCAGCAACATTTAATCTTGCAACTTGTTTGTCCACCCTATTTCCCAGCCCTCAGCTGACAAACTGTAGGAGGGTTACTTAAAGTAGTGGGGGGAAATTTGGACAGGTTTCATCAGGACTACCCAGGGGGAGGATTGATTGGCAAAGTAATTTACTGCCCAGTGTCCATTCTGCAGTCCTCATTCACTCCTCTCTCCTTGCCCTTTTCTTGAGCCGTCTATCAATTCATTCATCTCCCACTTGTCACAAATCCATACCTGCTGCCCGAAGGTGAAGGTCTCAGTGGGAGTGATGGCGAGTGTGTCCATGACAAGGTCTGTAGGTCTGCATGTCAGGTTTTGAGAGTCTCAGTTAACACTAGCACAGATGAAAAAGCCTGAGATGACCACGAGATTGACTGCAATAGTGTGTGTGTGTGTGTGTGTGTGTGTGTGTGTGTGTGTGTGTGTGTGTGTGCGTGTGCGTGCGTGCATGTGCACATGGGCAGACAATAGGTATGTAACTTTGTAGGTCGGGGGGGGGGGGGGAGGCAATAGCTTTTGACATGAATGAGAGGCAGGGTCATCTATCATCTAGAAAGAAATCTTGAGGACGGGTTGGAGCAAAAGGCAAGAGAAAGGAGGGAAGAGGTTGTGGGGTCAAGTCTCCATCACTCTCATTGTTGGCTGCTCTCTCACTGTCAACCTCACGGCAAATGACTACTCGGCATAGTCCACTTCAGCTTCACCCCGACTGTCCGTCCTCACAAACTGTTCCCCTCTTCCACAGGGCCCCTGCAAAACTTTTGTTCCATTCATTAGTCAGACAAATACATACGGATGCCCAGTGAAGGAGGACATGAGGAGAGAGCAAGTTATCTAAGCACATGCTTCCCCCTAAATGACTGCCGATTTTGGAGACAATCTTGCGCCTTTGGAAACAAAAGGCATGCCGAGGAACTCATGCGAGAAGGGGTCTCGTTATTCATTGTAAATATGGACAATTAAGTGTTTAAACAGGGTATTAGTGAGTGGACGACCTGTGATTTGCTTTACTTATTTCCAGGTTAATAGGAGAAATGCATTGTGGGGGGGAAAAAATACATTACAGTGTATGACAATGACATGGACACCTGAGGTTAATGGTAAACTGACAAGTGCCCGGCGGACATCTAAAAAATGCTGAAGGTGCTTATTCTACGATTTGTGGGTCTGATGTATGAATAATAAGCGAATGTGTCAGAGAATGTTTGCTTATGAACAGTGTCAGCATCACCTCACCATAATCAAGTCTAATTCCTATACTCAAAGCTCTGCCTCTCAATTTTTTCTGCACTGCGTGAGGGTTAATGATTTTTTTTTTTTGCTTATTCGGATGTCCATCAAAATCTTCACATCAGCAATAAAAGGAAACATCTATTTCCCTGCTTTGCAAAGACACGAAAGAAATTAGCTCCACCCCCCTGGAGACTTGTCTTGATAGGAGGTGAAGTGGCTGACTTATACCAGAGGTTAATGATGAATACGGAACAATGACTGTGTGTTTGGGGGGTGGTAATGAATGGCGAAAAGTAGAGAAGATGGTTCCAGGGGCACAAAGACTGGCGCGCATATCCCTCCACCCCCAATGACTGCTCCATCCAAACTTTTTTTTTTTTTTACTACTCAATGGCTGTTTTCTCTTGTGTCTCCCATGAATTATGTAAAGACTGTGGCCTTCCTCCTCATCCCTCAGTCATAAGAATGGAGGGAAAGGGAGGACAAAAAGCGCGAAGTAAGAGAAAGTCTCCTCCTCACTTTTTTCTCTTCCTTTCTCTGCCTTTTGAAGAACCTTTCATGTTGGCAGTGTGGGCCTGGGTTTCGGCTCTGCGGCCATGTGAAAAGATGATGGTGGCCACTGAGTTGGTGCAGGGGGAGGGGTCATGGCACAATGACATATACGAGGAGCAGAGGAGGCAGGCAGAGAAAGAATGCCGGCCTTGTTGTTGAATGGCTTGACATTGATTAATGAGAGAGAGACAGAGAAAGAAGAGAGAAAATAAGAAGAGAGGGGTGGCATTGGTATAGTAGGCCAGACATTAGGGGGGTGGACTCTCATAAGGGCAAGAGACTCCGGAAGAGCCCCGGGCTGCACTGCTGATCAGGAAGAGGGTAGCTGCAGTGTAACACCGCCCATCAAAATGTGTGTGTTTCTGTGTGGAAGTTCGCCTGAGGGGTTGTCTGTCTTCTCTCATACACAAAGACACATGTAGGCCCACACAATTCATCGTAGGTCACATCAATCCTCATCCATCAAAGGGCTCCTAAAAGACTGGCATCCTCATCACCATCATCATCATCATCATCATCATCATCACAATCATCATCTTGCTTTGGTGTCAGTTTGTCACACATACAAAGAAGCTCTGGTGTCCCACGGTAGGATGGGAGATTTGATATAATCCACACATGTGCCTAGATTACCATGGGTAGCAGTATATGATGTGAACGTAATAATAATAATGATTTGTAAGGAGAATGTTTGTGGATTGTGAGCAAATAATGTGTGTTCAATGTAAATAAATGTGCTGCATTGGAAAAGGTCTTTGATATCAACAGTACAGAGCGTAAAGTAGAGGGTTTTTTTTTTTGTCAGTGGAGCTAATTGAAGTTGACCGCAGAAGGGGAACCAATCATTTCCATGCGTAGTCCTTCAAAGCCTACATTGAAATGTCTGATTTAGACACGTCGATTTTGTCAAGCACCACTTGACAAAAAAAAAAAGAAAAAAGAGATTACAGTCCTATATTCAAGACATATTGGTCATTGGTAAATTATCTGTATTTATACAGCATTTGTCTAGTCTTGATGAACAGTAAAACCATACCATTCACCATCCACTCACACAGTGCCTCTACATTCATCATTTTTCTTTCCGTCATACGTACATCACACCCATTCACACAATGCAAAGTCAGGAGCAACAGGAATAAGTGTCTTGTCCAGGGACACATCAGCATAACATAGATGAACAGCTGAGGATCAAACCATCCCGTCTACTCTAATCCAGGGATCCTCCTTGTTAAATTTTCAATGCAAAAGTAAACATAGCACCTGCAGCATTAAATGTCACAATAAAACATGCTGGCCTTCAAGTACTAATGAACTTTTTTTTTAAACTTTACTTTTTATTTTATAAAATGCCTTGCAAACTCTCAAGTTAATTCCTCTTCCATTCGATGCTGTTGACCTTTTCTACACCAGCAGCTACTCCAAGCTGCCTCTGTCTCTAGCCAAGAGGGATTTCAAAGCCTCTCCTGGATGTCCCAGGATGCTTTGTCTCCACTCTCATCTATAGGTAAGCACAGTGTGCAGCCTCCTCCCCACCACCAGCCTCTTCAAAACTCCGCACAATAACCAGATTTCCTCCCAATTTGCTGGTGGAGAATAGGAGGCTCAGGGACTCCTTTCAGTGGCTTTGAATGGTAGGCCTAATTCAGACTCAATCTTTGGGTTTGCCAGGCCTCACTCCAACCTTAGCTGGCCTGTACTTTGGGGCTTCTGACTTTGGTAAATGCTAGGGCAATCCCACTGTTGAAGGGCTTAGCCATGTGCACATTTGTGCCTCTTCTGCAAAACATGCCAGCTTGCTTTTGTTCTTGTTCTGTTTAAATGGCAGTTCATATTTTAAATCTTGCCATGGCCGAGCACACATAACACAGAGGCTCTTTTTTTCCCCCAGTAATGCTATGCTTCATACACTTAAACTCATTTCCATCTGGGAGATTCTCACTACAAACCACAGGCCTTTACTGTCAGCCATCACTGACTGGGGAATGAAACAGGCTTCTTTTATACATCACAACCTCACTTGTGTAACCTCAAAGTTACCAGTGCCCCTTAAACATACATAATATACTGGATATATGAGTAGGTGTGTTTTGTGCGCACGTGTTTTGCGTGGACTTTCAGTTCACGGCGCTGACCATTTGTTCTACTTGACCTCACTACTCTCCTCTCTGGCCCAATTATGCAAGCACACACATCCACTTTGCATATTTGTACTTCGTTTTCTCGTAACACTTTTGAGGTCAGTTGTAATCAACCACCCTTGGGTTGTACACTCTGAACACACACGCACACACATTTGTGCATATTCCTCACCAGAGTTCCTTAAAAACACCCACCTTCCACATCCAAGGACTGCTATTAAAGCAATCAGGAGCTTTCTAAGCTAGGTCAAGAGCAATGTGCTCACATGGGGATTCTGATTTGAATTATGCAAAGGGGGAATAGAAAGAGAATGGAGAAAATATAGAAAGGATGGACAGAGAAAGAAAGATGGCAAAGGAAACAACCGAACCTTTTGTAGTCACACAGTCCTGAAAAAGGAGTGGAAGAGAAAGGCAATAAAGGTGGGCAAGTGACTTCAGACGTAACAAAGGGGACTGAAACAGTGCAGAACTTAAAAGATTAGTCTTAGGTCCAAAATCCTGACCTTGGGACCTGATGAAAACATTAGAAAACATGGTGAGGACTGAAATGGTGGGACCACACACAGTTTTGTGTGTGTGTGTGTGTGTGAGACTGTGTGTGTGCGCGCGTGTGTGTGAATATGTGTCTGTGAGATCAGCTTTCTCTGTGTTCCATTCAGTCTCTAGTGGCTCAAGATACTGAGACAAGAGGAGCAAAAGAGAAGAGAATTATCTTGAAATAGGATTGGATCGTGTGTGTGTGTGTGTGTGTATGTTTGTGTGAGAGAAACACAGAAAGAGTCAGTAAATGAATAGAGACAGTAAATGTGGAAACAATAAAACTGATGTTAAGGACGTGGCACGGGCAAAGTGTGCCTGTTGATCGTCTAAAGGCAATTCTGTGATCATTGGCACTTGGATTGGGACGACATGACTGAAAGTTGGTCTGATACTGTACACTAGCAAGCTGTCAATGAGTTTAACTCATACAAACACGGGTGTGTAATGCTCAAGCATGTCTTGAATAAACCTGGTGTAATAGAACCTTTTACAGCAGATACTTTTCAATTTTAAATAGTAGGTAGTAGGTTTTACCATCAACATTAATCAGGTTCCACTCCAGTTTTAAGAGAGCGAAGGTCATGCTATTGTTACACTTTTTAAAACATGTTTACTATATTTTTCCATTTTGAGAAATAATAATACTGTGTGGTCATTATAGCATTGTTAAAATGCGAGTGTGTATATATAAAATGTGTGTATTTGATGTAATTTGGGAGAACTGTTGCTTTAAATCAGAGGAGGGGCTGAGCGAGAGAGCACTGAAGCTTTTCAAATCAGCAAAACACACCCGCTACCTGTCAATGTTAAAAGAACACAAGTACCACCAAATGCGACGCATGACAACAAAAACATGCATTTAAAGTACAATTGAATCTCATTTTAAAGCTTGTTTCATAAACTGAAACCACTCAGAAATATAAAATGCCTGAAAATATAAGCCCATAATTGTGCCAGTGTAGTCTATGACATTGTATGTGCGTCCTATTGTATGAATAGCTGAGCTTCCTCTGGCCAAACCTATCCTGCAGTGAACATAATCATGGCCCTGTCGTCCCCAGGTTAAAAGCTCACTGCTGGGCTTTGTGGCACTAATGCAGTACCAAACTATAGGGGTCACATTAGCTGTGGCTACTTCAGCATGCATTACAGTAGAAAGAACGCCGTTCCCCACTGAAAGCCACCAGCAGGCTATGATGTGGGCCTACCTGTGATGGCCTAAATGACTCACTTAATGACAGACGTGCTGCAGGGATGGAGTACTCAGACAAAGAAATGCTGATTGGATACTGATTCAGTGCGAGGGTCAGAAGAATGTGAGTCAGTGCATCATATCGGTCCTGTCACTTTTGTCACTTCAGAAATAGCAGGGTTCAAGGCTTTGAGTTGACATTATTCGAGATCCCATACTTTAACTGTCCGTGCAGTATGTACTTTTAACTTCTACAACCTGTGTGTGTGTGTATTACACCAAATGTATTATGTCACTTTTTACATACATAAGAGGGGGAAAAAAAAGTCCACACAAACTAACTTCTTATGAATGCTGAACAGTTTGAAATATTGGCTAATTCTTAAGCCCATTTTTTTTCTGATACTGTTCTTTTGATGAAATAACTGATTACATGGATAATGGATCATTATTTCAGCGCTATGCCTGCGGCAAGCCTCTCACTTTTATAGTCTTGCGTGACTACTATCATTCATTCATTTTTGTTGTTGTTTCCCTCTGTGAAAAACCAAAACAAATATAAAATTGAGGCTCATTAAACTGATTACAAGATCTCTGTTCATCTATCTGTGAAACCCTCCATTTATCCAGCGGACCAGTAAAACGGAACACAACATCCTGGAAACAAGAGCTCAACTACTGCTGCATTCCCCTGGGTCTTGGTAAGGTCAAGTGCACAGCAAATAGGTTCAGAGCTTCCACGGAGTCTGGGGCCATATGGCTCGTAAGTAGCATGATTAATGAGAAATATGGGCTGATATTAGGGTTAATTGAGTGTGTTAGTCACCCTTTGGATATGGACTTTCTTGTCCTTAGCACCACTTATGTTGACAGCATAAGTTACCGGCTGACTCAAAGATACGGTGGATGTAGTTGTAGTCTTGCTTTCAGGTTTCTCTTTCAAAGTTAATTTGCCATAAAGCTTGGTAAATCCAGAGAACATCAAAAAGTATGTTGTTGCTGAGCATTTATATACAGTATATCCGATATTTTTTTTGTTTTGTCTTAGCAAAGAAACTGGGTGTTAACATCAATGGAAACTCTCAGTGGAGTTTGTATCCTGGCAGAAAGGGTGTGGGAAGAGAGGGTGAGTGTACCCCAGAAGCTGAGATGAGAAGAGGATAATTGAGCCATGTGGAGGAAGCCAGAGGGTGAGTGGTGATCTGTAAGACAATATCCTGCTACCTTCCCTGACCCCCCTGTCGGGCCACTCCGTTACCTGGACAAGATGGGAGGTATTGAGTGGCCCGCTGTCCCGCTAGGTTGAGTTGCTGATCTGCAAGCCAGAGAGGAAAGCCAACCCCTTCTCCCATCTTCACTTCAGTGGGAGCGTTTGTTTTGATTTTTGTCCTCTCTTTCTCACAGACAAACCTGAGAGGCCCAGTTTATCTGGGATAGAGTGAGGGGAAATAGGGCGCCTTGCCACTTGAACACTAGAAGTTTA
Organism: Microchirus variegatus; assembly: GCF_963457635.1. NCBI lineage: Eukaryota > Metazoa > Chordata > Actinopteri > Pleuronectiformes > Soleidae > Microchirus > Microchirus variegatus. The sequence continues at coordinate 18,308,444 of NC_139810.1, forward strand.
AGCCAGCAATGGTTCACTGCCTCTGTCTGCCAATGTCTTCCTTGACTGTAATGCAATTCTGACATACATAGAACAACAGAGGGCTTGTCATAGTCCATTAATGATAGATGAGTAAATAATACATCACATTTTAATCACATCATCGTAGAAAGTTGGAACCGACTGAATATTCTGCTTCGGTGATGTGTTTTCACAGCCAAAAGTGGATAATGGGTGGAATCAACATTCACCGCTTCCACTGACTTCTAGAGGCCATCTCTAGGTTTCCTGGAAGGAGTCAACATTATGCACTGGTGCCCACCCACATCTTTCGGCCGAGAAACACAGAGACTGCCGACAGAACAGGAGGAACAATTTGCTCATTCTCAACCAAGACATGAGGGCTTTGGATGAAGAAAAAAAAAAAAAAGACACCCAATATCCAAAATCCCTCTCTCAGGGCCATCATGTGAAGAATTCCCCCTCTTCTCCTCCTCCTGTGCCCACCCTCCCTCTCTCCTTTCCTCTTCTCTTCTTTTCTTTTTTAATCAAGCCGTCTGGGGTTGTCAGGTCTTTTGAGACGAGGACTCCCAGCCATGTGAAAAGTTAATCCCTTGCGGTCCTTCTTCTCCGTGGCGCTCATCTCCCTGGGAACACTGGTGGTGGCTCGCAGGCAGGTGGTGGAGGGTATAGGGGGAGGTGGAAAGGAAGAAGGATGGATGGAGGGATGAAGGTTGGGATGAACACAGGGCCACCCCAGTGAAGAGATGGAGAGGTGCAGATTATCGCTCATCCTCCATCACTAATTTTGAATCCCACACTTGAACTGTGCTTAATGCCCATGTTTTGTCTTTAGACCTCCCCCCCACACACACACACACACACAACTTCAACTCTCTGAATGAACAACTCTTCTTTGCTCTGCTCTTCTATTCCACCCTCCACCCGCTCTCTCTCTCTCTCTCTCTCAATACCTAACTCCAAGACCTATTGACGAGCTCCCCTGCCTGACTGACAGACGGCGGCAATAGAGAGAAGAGAGGATTTGCGATATTGAGAGCAAGTAGAGTGGCTTCAGGCGGATGACAGTGGTTCACAATGGAGAGAGCACTCCTGTTGCATTGTACCCTAAAAACTCCCCGCCACGGCCCCAACCCCCACCACATCCACTTGGCTTCAACCGTCCTTCTTTCACCGTTCCACTGTGTGTCAAAGCAACAATCCAGACAGATTCCTCTTGGGCCTTCTGCCAAGAAATAAAGGACATGATAGATAACAAACGCAGAGACAAGGAGTTCAACAGTGCCTTTCTGAATGAACTGTTTCATAGACGTCAACAAGGAACTAAGACACTAACTGTCTCATATATGTATATATATATATATATATATATATATATACATATAAAATAAATCATATTTCGGGTTGAATGTGGAAGGAAAGGAGGTCAGACATTGTGGTTGACAAAAGCCTCCTCTAGCAGTTTGAAGGAGACAGAAAAATGCGCACTTGAATGCTTTGCTTGCAGTGCACTTTTTTCTCCCTCTGCCTCCCTCTTAGAGCAAAGTGCCATTGGAAATATAGACAGGCTCAGTCAGCCATCTTAATCCCTCTCCCCTGTCCATCTCACGCTTACACAGTCCACCCTCACCCCTCACACTCTCACTCTTTCACAGACATACAAACGCGCACACGCGCACACACACACACACACACACACACACACACACACACACAGTCATTCGCCTTCACCCTCCTACTTGATATGCCCCCCAAAGCCTCCTCACCCCAAGAAAGCCGCTTGAGGCAGAGAGAATCTCTGTTGGTGGGGTTGTACAGAGTGAGATTTGGGAGTTTGCAAAGGTCAGCGCGGACTTTGTTCAATCCGAAGGGTTTATCTCAGCAACAGCAGGGCAGGACAATGGGGCTGCATGCCGCGCGACAGAAACCCAAGCTGTGGCAGCTAAATTACTTCACTGATAAGGCCGAATTAGAAGCACTGGGATCCCGGAGGCCAGGAAAAAGAGTAGGCGGGAGCAGAAAGAAAGGAAGGAGATGAGAAATAGAGAGGGAGGCCATGTAAGGTTGAGAGAGAGAGGGGGTTAAAAATCAATGAATCACAAAAGAGAAGATTGTCTTGGTTTTTTATCAGTGCATAATTAAGCAAAATGTGTGTATTTGTCCTAAAGGCACATGACAGCTATTTCACATAGAGCAGTAGATGAGAGTACACTGGTGTTAACAAACGCTGTAATGGGACATGAGCATGTTTATATAAAAATGCCCTGCTGAATTCAAGACTCCATGAGGGATCCTCAGAAAGCCCTGTGGTGATCCGTCATATGAATGCTAAAGAGAACACTGTGCTCTGTGTGTGTGTGTGTGTGTGTGTGTGTGTGTGTGTGTGTGTGTGTGTGTGTGTGTGTGTGTGTGTGTGTGTGTGTGTGTGTGTGTATCTGAAAACATAGGTGCAAGTGAATAAGAACCGGAGTAAAAAAAAAAAAAGAAAAAAAAGAAAAAGGGAAATGGAAATGGTGTAAACATAGAAAGTGATCCTGTCTCAGATTCCACAGGAGAGGAAGAAGGTTTGGAAAGGAGATGACTTGTTCTTCTTGAGCAGTTTGTTAGGCACCTTTCATCGAGTGTGCATGTGTGTGTGTGTGTGTGTGTGTGTGTGTGTGTGTGTGTGTGTGTGTGTGTGTGTGTGTGTGCATTTACATGTGCATGTATTTTTCCACAGTTTTACTAGAATGCCTGCTCCTGCCCGCCACCCCCCACCCCCACCCTCTCAGAAACGTCGGTTACACAATGCCAAACACACTTAGCACCAGTTCAAAAAGTGGCATTGTGAGCTCTCGGCCAGCAGAGGGGAGCAGGCTTTGTCACCAAGAGACACTCTATAAAATAAAACAGTAAACAAAGCAACACATTTGGTTAGAAGTGTGGTTATAATGATGATAAGGGGGCTCCATATTTTATATATATTCTGTTAAATACTGAGGAAGAGTACACTTTTTCAGAGTCAGAAAAGAGGACATAGATTTGACAGATAAAAGCAAATGTTTTACCATCTGATTGTATGGATGTCTGCAGCAGACAACTCAGACTCTACTCTTTTTTTTTAGGATTCTTTTCTACCCTTCCATATATATCACCAGGTGCCATGCTGAGTAGCAGCTGCACAGAACATCAGTTCACTTTCTCCTCAGAGAGAATGACAGAACAGAATCATGGGATTTGTAGAAGGGAGTATCACTGAGGGGATTGCTGTGCAATGCTCTGACCACTCAAAAACCAAATGTACTCTCTCACCTTCCCTTTTTATCCCCATTGTAGTCATTGTAGAAGCTCCAAAAAAAGTACATATAGCTGTCTGTATTTGTTGACAGTGACAATTTGACTAAATGTGTGTCTTTTAAACATTTTGCAAGCTTAAAAGTTTAGGTTTTAAACATGTCTAAAATTTACATCTTGACTACACACTGGAGCCATAGTAAGCATAACTCCTCCTCGAACACTGCAGTGATATTAAAACCCTGTGCACCAGCAGTTAACCCATTCACTGGTGAGTAACTGCACCTGCTCCTACACTATTGCCTTTGGTTTGCTACTTATTTTGTTGTGAGGGTCAGATGATATATTTTTGTATTACTTTAATTAATAAGTCATGCCCTCATTTAATGTGATGTTGTAACTACAAAGATGTGTGACTCCTGTCATATAATTAAAAAAAAAAAAAATCCATCCAGCATGACAGCAAAAGTAATAAACATCAAAGCGCACTGTTACACTGTTAAATGTGCCAAAAACAATGAAATGAAGTAATTACATACATGAAATATGTAAGAACATCTGTTTATATGTCAATCTTGTTTTTCACATTCACACTAAATTAAGATGTTACACCAAAGTACTGGTGAGATCGAAATACTGTACGTCAGCTCTTGAGTTATACACAGTGTGGACCAGTGCTGGTGATTAATGCATTATGAGTTTTGGTGTGCTGTTAGATAAACACACAGGCAGACACACGATACACACACATGGAGATATGCAGCTCTGCTCTTGTTGTCTCATGCATGTCTCCATCCCAATGACAGTGGCAGAGAAAATGAGGGAAAATCACTCAAGCGATTCTGAAGCCTCTCCAAAGTAAAGACATCCCGGTGCGCAAGACACTTCGGCAATTCAACACTGTTTTTGCACCTGATGTTGTCATCGAGCTCGGTTTCTCACTTTGCCCTGTTATTCTAAATGAGTGAGTAAAGGAAAGAAAAACATGGGAGAATGTCTTGCCCTTGCCCGCCAGTGTCTCTTGTCTCTTTATGTTTGTGCGGATGCATGTGCATGTGGTAATGTGCAGTTTATATGCCTGCACGTGTTCATGTGCTCAACACAGCATGTACACACTAAAACATCTAATGCATTAATATCACATTTATGTGAATTACTTAAAACTAATATAAACTTATAAATAGCAGATAATATATACTTTTACTAAAAGCCTCTCCTAGAACCAATAACATGCTTATTAGGCCATTTTACAGTATTTTCTTGCATGTCAACTGCTTGACTCTGACAAAGACGCATACTGTGCTGAAATTGTGTCTTTTTACCTCATAAAAATGTATTAAAAGTTACAGCACTGCACTTCTTTCTGGGCTTACTCCTCATCCATTGAGGTCTACAGTACCATGCAAGAACTGTTAATGACAAAAGATATTTCTACAGCCAATTCGTTTGGGCAGTGTTGTGTATCTGATTATGGAAAATGGCAATCACAACAGCCACAGGAACCTGATTAATAGGCCACCACCTCCTGCTTGAGTCACAGAAATGTTAAGCGGCACAAGGGATTGAGATTTATTGTGAGGGAGAAAGGGAAAGTGAGTGAAAATGGAAGAACAAGTGAATGTTCTGTGACTATGGAAGGAAAAGGAGGACTTGTACCTATATGCAAAGACACTCAAATAACACTCAAACACAGATGTTTCACATACAGTGAAAGTCAGAGGTGAAGTAGGACAAGCCTTGTTTTATGACTGATTTATAAATAGCACCCTAACAGTAAGAGTTACAATAGCAGACAATGTTATTTCCACATTATCATGTAAATTTAATCACCAGAATAAACTACATCTGAAAAATGTCATCATCATCTTCCGCTGTGGCAAAGAGCAAAATCATTGTCTGCTCCTGCCCCGAGGCCCTGACGGATCGAACCATTCTCCAAAGCAATGATGAATGATGGGTTTCCACCAGATACATGGCGAAAGGGAATGGGGGAAGAGAAGAAATGGACAGGAGCTCTACCTGTGCTTTACCACAGAGGACTGATGGGTCAATGAGAGGGTTTTTTAAATCAATGTTTAAAGCATGTCTGTGAAGAGAAACCTCCTACAATAAAGGGTAGCATTGTGGCGGATGTGCGTGAGGAGAGTTTGGGGGGGTTAGTCGGGCAAACAAGAGGTCCTATTGAGAATGCTTGGCTAAGAGTGGCTGAGGTCTGAAACCAATGACCAAGTAATAACAGCCCAAATCCCAGGGACAATATTTGTTGAGTTCCACTCTCTTCAAAGATGGATGACTTTGCCCCGTGTATTTCCTCATGAGCCTGCACACGTTTCATCTGGGCCCTGCAAATTAATTTATTAACTAATTAACAGATGTTGGTAATGAGTTATGAACAAATGATAAGGCATCAGGCTTCTAATCAAACCTGACATTTAATTTGCTGCCCTGCTTCCTCGTTATCAATTACCATGTTCACCGAGGATAATTGACAATGGTTTGCACTGGTACACAGGAGGTTTGTCTTTAACAGCTTCTCAAAAAAGCCTAGCTCTGGTGTGGTGTTTCGGGGGGCAACAGCGACCATATGTTTAATATTAGATGGAATCTGTTCCACTGGAGTGCTCCTCAAGCTGGGAAAATTGGATTAAATTGGTTAATGGCATGTTTAAAACCTACATAAAATGAACGTGAATGGAAGATATTACAGCACCCACGGCCAGGACGTGTGGTGTTATGCTCTCTCGCTGGTGTTTTCGCTCTGTGTGTAAACTTTCTGGTTTCTGTCAAAATCAAATAATGAAGCCGAAAACCACACACTGTTGGTCAATACTGTTATTAGAAACCACAGGTTTGATATCCCTTTCATTACATAACAGTGGGGCTGTGAGCACACGAGCCAAAGCAACTCCTTACGTTGACGCATACGTTTGCTGTAAAATGGTTCGAATTAGGGCTGAGCAACGATTCAATAAGAATATACAGTGTACTGCAATTCAGTGTTCTTCAATATCGACATTAAAGGTTCAATATGTATCGATGCATTATTTATGCAGTGTGAAAAACACTTTGAGACACAATGCATGTTGTTTTGCCTCAGATTTGTGAAATGTTTCTCTGTGTTGTGTCTATATATGATTTTAAAAGACGATGATTAACAATTCGGATATTTCATAATGTATGTGACATATACACAAACGGGTGCTTTATCCACAAAACTTGTTAATATTAATTTGCACATGGAGAAAGCATCATAGTATATTTTTATACCTGTTAGGGGGTCAGCAGTCTAAGTGAAAAAATATACTTTTTTTTACCCCTTTTTTGGGTGGGGGTGTAAAGGTGATCTGACCCTTTTATTACCCTCTACTCTCCAATGGAAATAGGACTGAGGAGGTAAAGCAAAGGTGGCCTGCTGTTTTCCATGCTAAGTGGTTTTAGGGAGAAGTACTCTCAGCTCAAGGCCCTGCTCATCAGACCATGGTTCTGATTTGATTACTAAGAGACATGATAATGACCCCATTTATGTAAAAGGAAAAAAAAAAACGTCACTCTGGCTATACAATAGTCTACACAGTGGGGGTTAAAGTTAACTACAAGTAATATTAAGACCAAGTGTCTAAAAATGGATGAAGAACAAATGGTTTCATGTCGGATTGAGGTTTCATGTGTTATTGCTAGTGAATGCCTACATTGTCTGACCTTAACCAACATTTGTAATTGAAAAATCAGAACATGACTGTCACTGTGAGAACACTGAAAAGCAAAAGCAATTACTCAAATCAAGCAGAAAATGACACAATCTCCCATTATCTCAGTCCCTCTCTTTCTCTCCCCGCCTCGTATGATCCATTTAACTTGGTGTGACGACTGTCTCCTGGCAGTCCCAGGGAGTTTCTGACTGTCTTATCAGGTCAGCACCAGTCACAATGCGGGCCAAACATCAAGATAAAGAACACCTTTCTGTGCAGGGCAAACAGATCAGACAGGTCGCAAGCTGTACCTTGAATACCCTATTGGGATATCTCGCAGCATAAGTGCTTGGCCATTCGCCCTGCTCAGGAAAACACAAAAGGCAAGCAAACACTCCAGGAGGCGAAAGGTGGGTCAAGACAGATAAGTGTCAGGGTGCGCCAGAACTTCTTCTCACTAACGTTTGGAGACGAGGACATGAGTTGAGCTGAGTCATTGAGGGTGAAAACAAATGAGCTTGAAATGAGGCTTGGTTCGTGAGAGAGGGTAAAGGAGATGCATGATGCCATGGCCAGATGGGTATGTGTCACGTAGGACCTTGGCGACATCAGAGTGCCCGCCAGATATCTTAGCCTATCACTAAGTCAATAACAGGGCAAACAGAAGAGCTAGCATACTTTATTTTGCCTATTTCCACACGTCACTGGATGAATGAGGTTGATATGGAAAATCACAGCGCAAAGAGTAAACAGAAAGAGAATGAGGGACAGCGAGACAGAAGTTTGCCTGGCAACAAAGTCATCCCAAGGTCCCACCTCTGCAGACAGACAAATATGGTTGCAGGGCTGACATGGACGCTATGATACATGTGAAAGGATTTGTGCTGACCTTGTTCATAGTGTGTATGCACATCCCTAAAATCAAAATGCACAATATGTCCTTGTCATATATATATATATGCCTCCTCATCATGAGGATATAGAATACCCTGAAGGCATTGAGCTGGGCATGGTTTATATTCTATAAGTGAAAAATGCCAGAATACAAAGACTGGAAATTACAGGTTTAGCCGACAGTAATTTATCCAAAACTGACAGGCAAGTGACTCTGACAGGCAAGTGTAATTTTACTGCATCACCTGATATGCACTGACCTCCAGACTAGTGAAACCAAGTGAGAACACAAAAGCTGTAGAAACAAAAGATAGTGACTGCGCTAATAGGCACTTGGAGGAGTTTCAAAAGCCATGATTCACATTTGCAAAGATACACTCAATGGTCACAAGGTAAGAAGTGAGAGCAAACACCATTAATATCACATTGGGAGGGCTTGGTCATATTGTTTGCTTGCTTTGTGAATGTTCCACATTCAAAGAGACATTTGATTTCTTTGTTTTTCCTTAAAAAATCTTGCAGTTTTTTTTTTTGCTTTATTTAAAAGAGCACCACTTAGGAAAGATTGATTCTTATTTCTAATATATTTCCAACATGTATAAACAATTTTTTTTTGTTTTGGATTAATATGCAAAACCTCTGCCAAACCTCTTCCCAGATATGTTGCCCTCTCTCTTGCCATCTGAATACCAGAGGGAGTTGGATCACCGAGTCCATTGAATGGCCGTCACTGAAGAGCATAATACCTCCAGCCATTGTATAGAGACATGTCTCTATCAAAAGGCAAGTTGGGCCAATCTACCAAGCAGATAATAGCAGCAGTCACTCTGACAGTAGATCCCCACACCGGACTCTCTGAGGGCCTCTCTTCACTCTGCTTGCTCAGACCTCCCTATCCTGGAGGATTGGCAGCTCCAAACACACACAACCATAGAGAACACACACACACACACATACATGGTAGACCTAGGGCCCTGGCGTTCTATCATGTTGTGCTAAAGGGGGAGCATAATGGTTTTTAAATGGATGACTTGGTGCTGGCCCAGAGAGGGAGTCTGAGTCAGAAGAGAATGGCCATGGCCTGCAGCGAAGCAGCTCTTATATTAACCTGTCCGTCTCACTGAAATGAGTATGAGTTAACACCTCTTCCAATCCACAACGCCCAAGGACAGACAATAGTTGGCTTCCTCTCTCCCTTCCTCCCGTCTTCTATCCCTCACTAACTAAACTTTCACTTTCTCTTTCTCTACCATTCTTTTCACTTTTCCCCTCCCACTAATCTACACCTCGACGTAGATATCCGGAAAGCAACGCAGCGTATGCCGTGATATTGTTAGAGCTGTTTGGCTCTGCTGAGAGACCGCAGTGCTTGCAAAGCCAATATAATGAGTTATTGCCAGTCTTAGTAAAAAAAAAAAAAAAAAAAAAAAATCCACAAAAATGCAGTCAATGTAGTAAATCTGTTTTGGATTCAAGAGCAATAGTGCAGATGGCATATATCACTGTTGATGGGTGAAAACCTTGTTACTGCAATTTGGGTGTTTTTTGTGTGTGTTTCTAAGGATTACAGCAGAGCTACAGGACGTGTAAAATACTATGCAAACTTTGATTTCAAGGTAATTAAATTAAATTCAAATGAGTAGGCCGTGAGGCAGAAAACAAGAAGTTTTGTCCCCAACAAGCATTTGGGGGAATAAAATGGTCCCCTCAGCATCAGCAACTTAGTTTAATTTAATATTACATGTAAGCATGGTCAAATGAATTACTCGGATAGCTTTAATCTAATATAATTCAATTAAGAGCATTGCATTGTAAACGGTCTTAGATATGATCATATTTACGCCTCATATGACATCATCTCTTACAACACTTCCCTCTGTTTTGGCAGATAACGTGGATATTCTCAAAAACGCCGCTTTTCTGCTGCGGTGAAAAATGTTTTTGCATCCTCTCGTCTTCCTCCATCCATCACAATCAATCTTAAGTACTCTCGCAAAACATCTTTTTTCACTCAGGCATACTTGCCTGTCTATTTGTCTAAGACCAGGGGCAGTAGATGAGTGGAGGGGAAGATATCATAAGAGGGGAGAAAGGGGGTGTATGGGACTCCTTGGGGAGTCTGTTGATGGCTATCAACAGACTGACTGTTATGACTATCTGTGATAAGAGTCTGGGAGAGGAGAGCCCCCAAAGGCTTCCAGCCCCAAACCAGACAGGATATCTTAAAAAAAAAAAATAATATAGTTCAAGCCAGAGACAGTCCTCCGACAACCTCTGAGGACAAAAGAGGGAGAGAACACAGGCTTATATTGAAGAGAAAGAAAATGACCTACGGCGAATGGGGCAACCTGTGTACAGGTCTGAACAAATGTAGTACGATCTGATGTACATCAGGTGGCGTATAAAATGATAAAATGATGAACAGAGACGAATATGATCATGATGTGGTCATCAAATGATCCCAGCGCAGAGATATTTCTCTAACCATCAGAAAGAAGCCAAAAAAAGGAGAAGTCCAACAATACTCTCCGTCTGTGTGAGTGTCTCCTCAGAGCCAAAGGTGGCCTTTTTCCTACGAGCCAGAGGGCTAAAGTTTAGCTGATGAATATGCATTAGTCGGGTGTCTAGAGAGGAAAAAGGAAGGAGGAGGGAAAACTGAGAGAAAACTCGAGAGCTACGGGGAGAGTGTAGCTTTTGGAGAGGTGCCCTTTGCACCCCGAACGGCTAGCCATAATATGAACTTTCAAAAAAGAGAACGTTCACCTGGCACGCTGCCACATAACGTGTGCCTGTGTGCTCTAATCGCCGGCATGCTCCTACAACTGTTCAGAAGGAAATAGGGCAACACAAAAAAAAAGAAGAAATGAGGAGCTTTGGTGGAAACCAGCAGCAGGAGTTCCTCAGACTGAAACTATTGAGTGAGCTCTTCAAGATTCCTTAAAAGCTCTGTTAGTGGAGTGGTTCATTATGACATTATTAATCCACGCTTTGAACATAAACTGCCACAGCTATCTGTTTTTAACTGCTTTAATTCTAAATCCAATTTATTTAAACTCAGTGCAATGATGAACAATGAACTAGTTTATTTTAATTGAATAATTGTTCCTGTGAAGTCTGTTTCTCTCGATGATCAACTTCTCTCTCCTCTACAAATAAACGATATAATCATGTGCTCCATCATAGCCAAGATATAACAAAAATATTTTCATGAGCTGCCTTAATTTGCCACGGTTCTTTAAAGGCCGCGTCGCCGGAAACTGCAGTTGAACATTGTGAAAAAGCTGTAAAACAAATCACTGCATGGCCTGAGGCTCTTCTTACAACATTGTCCATTAGCCAGTGGTGTCTAATTCATGCACATCATGTCCTCTCCACCACAGTGTTTGAATGATTACCTAATCCAAGGCTCTACTCCTCATTACACACAAAGGTTGCAATGTGAGACAATGCAAAAGACCAGTCCGCCTAAAATGGAGAGTCGAGGAGTCAGTGAAATGAAAAGCAGACCTGTACATCTCATCTCTGATTAGGTATATGAGGCAGGGAAAGAGCACAAGAGAGGGAGGGAGAGGCAGAGAGAGAGAGGGAAGGGAGATCAGGAGTTCCCTTCTTTCCTAATGAGCTTACTGAAGCAACTTCAATATCCTCTAATGTCATGTTGAAATGAAAATTAATAGTTCAATATGCAGCCACTGCATTGGCGATACGCTTCTTCCATTTCCATATCAGGTGGCGTGACCAAATGAGTGTGCTTGCTCGGACCGTTGCCCAGAAAAGCTGATACCTTCACTAATCAGGAGATTTTTCCATCTGACAAATCTGTGCTGTTGGAATTCTGTACATCTGTGTGTGTGTGTGTGTGTCAGTGTCCAATATGAGGTTCAGGCCTAAACTAGATGTGGGGGATGCAGATGAGAGGATAGATGCCTATGCATAAAGTTTGACGGCTGGCATTGTGACAGCACAAAATTAGAGCTCTTCACTTACCCTCTTTTAGTGCTGCTTCATGATAAATATTAAGAGCTACATTTTGCATGTGTGTGTGTGTTTGTGACTCAAAACATGTCAAAGTTGATAGAGAGTCGTCGTAAAATGAAAGAAAACAACAACAACAACAACACTCAGGTGGTTCCTACCTCCCATCCAAAGGAGCTGTCTTTGCCAGTGGCCCCATGGTGCAGAGTGTTGTGCAGACCGAACCGCTCGCCAGCACTAACGCGGGACTTGGCCCATACGCCCAGGCCTGCACCAGGCACAGAGGACTCCCGCAGCTCCAGTTCGCTGGGAATGGGAATGTCATCGGGAATGTAGACGGGCGCCTCGTACGGCGAGCCCTCCTTGGGCGTGGTAAAGTCCTGGTCATTGCTGCTGCTGTTGCTGTTGCTGTTGTGGTGATGGTGGTGGTGGGTGGCATACATGTGGGGGTGCAGCAGGTGGTGGTGGTGGTGGTGGTTGCTGTTTGGATGGGAGGGAGTTGGGGAAGGCAGCGGGGACATGTTGATGACGCCATCTTCCGCATCGTCTTCTGGGCTGTCGGCACCACCTCCGCTGCTGGCCGCTAAACCCGCGAGGTCACTCTCTGTGTCATACATGCTGTCCACTGGCTCACTGTCATCTGGGGAAAAAAAACACAAACAGAGATGGATGTTAGCACCATAGATAGATAGATAGATAGATAGATAGATAGATAGATAGATATATAGATAGATAGATAGATAGATAGATAGATAGATAGATAGATAGATAGATAGATAGATAGATAGATAGATAGATAGATAGATAGATAGATAGATAGATCAAGACCGTACTTAACTTCCTTGCCAATATGTGAAGTTTGAATTTTGCTCCCATTTATAGGAAAAGCATATATGAGCGGGATAACACTTTGGATTAGGGAACAGATATTCACCATTAACTACGTGCTTACGAAAACAAAGTAGCATACTAGCGCCTTTATAAGTAAGTATTAAGCACACCTTATGTAGGAAAAATCTTTATTTACGTCGTAATAGAGGTAGAATAAAGTTATGTAGAATAAGGTGTTAATACATGCTTAATGATTACTAATAAAGGGCTAGTATGCTGCTTATATATGTTAGTAAGCACACCAGTTTATGGTGAATATGGGTTCCCTAATCTAAAGTGTTACCATGAGCGGACACCCCTCTGACTGACAGCTGGTATCATCCAACAGGTACCTGGTTGGTCAGTTTCCATTTGCAAAACCTCAAAATAGCACAAGCCAGGACAACTTGACATCTCAACTACAAAAAAAAACAAAAAAACAACCTGACTGCACTTAAATGTATAAAACTTTAGAAAACCACACTGTGCCATGAATGTTCACAGAAAAAAAGATATATCATCTAAAGGCACTCACGTTTCAGAGAATTTTCACAGGCTATCTGAGAGGAGCCGAGCAGACGGAGAGAAGATTTAGTTTAGTCAAAACCTTGATGGGGAAAAAAAGTTTTTTTTTTTTTTTTTCCATCAGTCAGTGTTTTCTGCCAGGACTCATTTTACAAATAAAGGGTCTGTCCATCACTGACCTGGTTAACCTCATCACCAATCATTATTGTCATGTCCTCAGACTGACAACATGATTGTGCCTGCGCACCAGGATCCCACCACTCCAACATGAGTGAATGTGATGATGAGCACTTAACTGTGAGAGTGTGTGTGTGCGTGTGTGTGTGCATAATATTTGACACAATTTCATCCAATTTCTCAACCTTATCGAGGAATGTTTTTTTTATGGACAGTGAAGATTTTGTCTGTGTGGGATTTTCAACATTATGGCATCATGTGTCCCCATCTTGGTGTTAAAATAAAATTGTGGTTTTTATACACAAAGACCTCTTTGTATTATCTTTCAAAAAACCAAACATGTTTTTTAAACCAAGATATTGGTTGGCAGCTGTCAAACAATAAAAACACCTGGTTTAAATACCATTTGGAACGTGCCAAAATTAGTATTTCAGGACGAGGCAGATATATCATCTGATAAGACACATGATGCTATAGTTGTTTCTGTGTGCTACGGACATATTTCAGTCTGCACAGAGAAAGTTCAGAAGTTCATTTCCCAGCAGTTATATCTGTGTGTGTATTGACTTAAGTCACATGTATGTGTGTTTCCTTCTTTTTTTTTGTCTCTGGAGAGATCCTGGTGTCTTTATTCAAAGGACCACTGCACTTTTACTATCTAAACACAGGGACTGGCAATCAGCAGGCTAACTAGGCCCAAAATTACAGCAGGAGTGGTTCCAATCAAGCGCTCTCCCTCTGCTAGACTCATACTAGCCAGCTGCCAAACCTGCCACTGTGCTGCATCATGACATATTAAAATATCTGCTTGTTAGTACATAGGAGTTTATAAGGTCACAGTGAAGGTCTGCAGGTTCAATTTTAATAAAAACCTAATGATGCAGCTGTAGATTGTTAATTACTTCATTTAACGCATTGTGCTTCAAATCTGCTTCAAGTGCATATTAATCTTCGATATGTTTTCCTCTGCATGCATATTCATGCGAGGCTGACCGTTGTGACAGATTGTAAATTGGAGGAAGACTGAAGGAGCTAATCACAATGCCAAAAGTTGGAAAAAAAATGGTCATCGGTGAACCTGAACAAAAGCACATTCATCGTGAGAAAGCATCCGTTTCAAGTTCTTTGATAAATATTTGGGTTTCTGCCCAGTGACAGATGTGGACTGTGAAAGCTGTTAAATTAACTGACATGTACATTTTTTTTTTTTTTTTTAAATGTGAAATGTGAAACTATGACAGCATGCGACAAGGGGCTTCCAGTGCCTGGCAAAAACCTGCAGCCTGTCCATGCAGATCCGGGAAACTTATCATATAAAGCTGCAGCAGTAAAATCCAGCCTTTTATGACTGATTTTGCGTCATCCAGTGATTTTGACTGGAATAGAACCTACTTTTTTTTAATGATCACTGTTTCATAGGGGCTCAGACCATGCGTGCAATTAAGCTCTGGAACATGTGAGCCAGTAGTAGCTTCCACTTTTCACAGATCAATTAAAGTTTTATAACACAAGCCTATCTGCTGCTCCCTCTGCACAATCAAAAGTGTTTTCAGGCCGTTAAATACTTTTTTATTTTCATTTATTTTCTCTCTTCACTCCCTGACTCTCACTGGCACTTGACCCACTGAGAGCAATTTTGACAAGCAGAAAGACAGCCTTGGAAAATCTATTAAATACCATTTGCTTTAACAGCCTCTGAGCACAAAAAAAAAAATGCAAAGATAACTACGTCAGATAATTGAGTAACAAGGACAAGGAGGAGGGGGGGAAAAATCCCTCTTAATTTTAATGAACAAAACATCTTTTGTGAAGCACACGAAGCAATAAAGTGGGGCTGAAATGGCGTGGCAGCGCGATATTAAACAAGTTCAAATCTCAGTCAAAACTTTGTTAATTCAAAAAAAAAAAAGAGCCTTGAGAGAAATGGCAATTTCTAGATTACTCGCCTTCAGAGACACACTCTCTCCTTCTCCTCCATACTGTAATACAAGTTGTCTACGTCAGACCAGTCAGTGCTTAAAAAAAAAAAAAAAGTTGCAGATGAGAAAAGTAAGCAGGAAAATAATGAAAGAGGCCAGGAGGAGGAGGGGGCGAGGAGTCTAAAAACAGACGACTGAGCTGCTTTTAAACAGCTGTATGTTAGCTCTGGGTCTCAAAAGACCCGGAAAGCGATGTTAGATTCATCTCCCTGAGGACTTCTTAAAAAAAAAACCTCACGGTGCAGATAGTGCCTTCCTCTCCCTGGTCCCTTATGTTGTTCTTTCTCTCTCTATTCCTCTCACCATCTCTTTCTCTTTTTACGGGGAGCTATTTATCCTGATTACATCAGGGGTCAATCATTAATTCGCACCTTGGGGGTCCCGGTGCTGGCTGTGGCTACAATGGGCTGCTTGTTCAGCGGCTGTTATTTCAGTGGAAAACTACGCTGCTCAGCCTGAGAGCCCAGCCCAGGCCACATGAAGGCATCCCATTTATTTGATAAATTGTAAATGCATGCCATAAACGGAGCTCGTTGCTTTGTGGCACAACTCGCGCGAACAAAGATGTCAGCGCACGTACGAAACGGACGCAGGCCATCGCAACAAACGCACATCTGTTTGCAACTGCAGGAGCTGTTACCGCACTCTAAACATGTGTAAGAGATCAGATGGTGTTGTAGGTAGAGATGATATCGCGTAATCACGGCGTGTCACAGGGAAATTACAAGAGATGACACAGATATGACATTTATAGACAATAACCACCAAAGCATCATTTAATCTTTCAGAAGACACGTGTAAAAGGTAAAAAATGGAAAACCATAAAAGAAAAATCTGATTACAGTTCCTTTCAAAAGTCAATATCCCAAAAAAAACAAAAAAAAAACAGGAGAATTTTTAAAATGCTGATAACATTGTTATCAGCGTTGCCATGGTAAAATAACTTGACACGGTGCTGAAAATCAGTGGTTTAATCGAAGGGCTTTACAACAGGCAAATTGTTCTGTGGTTGTGTTTAATCAGGGCACTCTAGACTTAAATGCAGTTAGATAGAGATCTGAAGTCATTTTCTGCCGTCTGCCTGGGCGCACATAAACACATGTGCCTTGTGGCATATAGAGCTGTATTGTCGATGCAGTCCGGGTTAAACAACACTGACTGCATGCAAGAATTCTGAGAAGGCGACCTATAAATAACGCATTGGCCAATTTCTTGCAGAATAAGCAGTCATGGCCTTCATTGAAAAAAAAAAAAAAAAAAGTGAATCTTTGTAGTGAAAAGTTTTTTTTTTTTATTGTGAAGTTCTGCAAACCCTCAGGCTAGGGTAGACGCCAACAATAGCTTAAGTATTCAGCGCCAGGTGCATGCTAGCGAGCAAGCAGCGCTGTGGCGTCATGGCTGTGGCTATGATAACAACAAAAAAGAGAGAGGTGGAAATAGGACGGGTGCACCACTGATGGCCATCATAAAACACACACATCTTATCCCCCCCATCCCACACACACACACACACACACACACACACTGCCTTCTCACTCCAACGCACACAGAGACTGTATCTGTGTCTGGCCGTAAATTGATCTGGTTCAATTCAAGAGTAAAGTCAGCCACTGATGAAAAGAGAGTATCCAGGGAAAAGGCAAAAGTATGCAAAATTCTGCACCGGCTCCAAATATGGGGAGAAAAGATCCTCTGGTGAAAGGGGGGAAAAAATAAAAAAAATAAAAAAAATTCAGGCTGAGGGAGAGTGTGTGGAGCATGACAGATATGAAAAATGGGTAGCTGGTTGAGCAATAAATGACCAAGCATTTTGATGTGGGAACTCTGTGTGTCTAAGCCTGTGAGGTGTGGGTGTGAAAACCCAAGCCCTAATCTGCCGTTTGTGCTGCTATATTGTGTCAATATGGTCCCACTTAGTTACATTATTGGGCCACAGAGTACATTTGGTACCTGTTTCTCTGTAGTGAGGCCTTTGATGATTCTGTCTGTGCACAACAGAGCCTAAAAACTTCAAAAATTCAAAGACAGAGAGGTACCATATTGAAAACGAAGCATATATGGAAGCATGTGTGACGAGGCAGGGTGTACATAAGAGATGGTGCGAGTGTTTGTGTGTGTGGTATAGTCGTGAGGTGAAGTAACGAGTGAGCACTGGAGGAACAGTCGGCTACAATGCCAGCATTCCTCTCCAAGTGAGAATGCCACACTGTTTCCCCTTGTAAAAGCACCGGGGAACATTTCCAAACAACACGTTAAATCGCAACATAGCCTCAGAGAAGAGAGGGGGAAAGAAAGAAAGAAAGAGAGAGAAAGAAAGAGCACACACCCACTTAAACACTGGACTTACGCATGCATGTTTTGCATTAAAAATGCAAAGAAAAGATGGAATAGAAAAGAAAACAAACAAAGCCTAGACGTTGGTGACGTCAGTGACAGGGTAGCTGATTGGTTATTGCACATTAATTAAGAGTATGTGTGGTGAAAACTGCACGTTACACATTTCACCTATATGAGGCGCACGCTGCACCTTTGGGCACATATTTTAGTGCAGACCTGCCTCAGACTGTGGACTGACTCTCTGAAGGGTGCGAAAGAGAGGTGCGCTACGAGTAATCTTTCTCCAACAATGAGAAGTGAAAAAGAATAACTACAGCATACTTTCAACATTTTCACACTCACACACACACACACACACACACACACACACACACACACACACACACAGAGACAGAGCTGTGGAATTTGCAGTTCAATATGGAGCCGAATGCTTCTGTGAGTTTTTAATACGCGAGTGTGCAGTTTGTGTTTGTGTGTGTAGTGCCAATACAACACAGCTGATGTATTGATGTGTTATTTGTGCTGAGCAGCCTAGAGGCATTCTGTCCTCCAATATTGTGTGTGTGTGTGTGTGTGTGTGTGTGTGTGTGTGTGTGTGTGTGTGTGTGTGTGTGTGTGTGTGTGTGTGTGTGTGTGTGTGTGTGTGTGTGTGTGTGTGTGTGTGTGTGTGTGTGTGTGTATGTGTGTGTGTGTCAAGCCTTGAGGCAAGCACAAGACAGCAGGCAACCTCCTGCAGCTGACAGCATGTGTGTGTATGAGTGTGTGCGTGTGTGTGTGTGTGCGTTAGCCCTGGTCTCAAGGGTCCCGGGGCTCAGGCTGCTGCAGACATTTATTAACAGGGCAGATTAATAGCACTAGGACAAAACATGTTCACAAACATGATAAATATTAATAATAATCAATATTGAGTTACATTTGCCAAATTGAGTTGCAAACATCCCCCAGGGGGAGAGCAAGAGGAAAGAGTGAGTGTGAGGGGAGAGTAAACTACAGGATGGGAGGAGAAGGAGCAGGAGAAAACAGAGGAGATGTGGGGATTTGCAGGGAGGGGGAAAAAAAAGGGGTGGTTAATACAATTTTAAAAAGTGGAATATAAGCATACACAATGTAATAATAAAGACCTAAATCTTTCACAGCAGGTATCAACACATCTCGTATATCATCATCTCATAAGTCGCCGCCTCAGTTAACCATTTAACTATTAAAAACCTCTCACTGATTCATTATCTTCTGCTTTAACCTCCACATGAGGGTCACCGAGAGCTGGAGCCAAGCCCAGCTGACACAGGGCTGAAGGCAGAGGACACATGCACTCAGGATTCAATCCACTGACTTGCCACTTCCCCGCCATGCGGCCCTGTACAGTAACAAACCTGTCCAAGGAAATGAAACGCATCATAAAACGAGTCCTGCTACTTGCCATATAACAGCTATTAATAGCAATATTCCAGATAAGGGTAAATAAGTCACTGTCAACCTTTAAAACATTTGGATCTCGTTCACAAGATGGTGCAACTACATCTGAAAGTGTAAAACTATCCCAGCCATGTATAACCAATAATAATAGTTTATGATTTCTGTCCTTTTTGAATAGTGTTTTCTTCTCAATCCTCACAGCTGGAGTCAATACCTTGAGAGGTGATTTTTAGGCAACATGACATTTAAGGTACAGTTAGATTAATTATTAAAGAAAGACAAATAAATATAATAAACACTCCTGCAACACAGCAGCTACTACTACTGCGCTCCTCAGTGTCCACATCTGAGTGTCCATGTGTCTGTGTCCCCGATTACACCCACGTATTGTGCAGCTTCATTTAGCAACCTCCTCTGGAGGCCAGGCAGCGGGTTACAGGGAGCACCATGGCAGACAGCATGCAGAACAAACTCATTCATTCTTATTAACTGGGGAGGAGAGAATATGTCAGCGTGGATCTTTTTGGCAATACTTTTTGTTCGCCGAGACTCCCTGACACACGTAAATCCAAGTAATAGTCGCTTTAAAAAACTATAAAAAATTACAATCAACATTCACTGCATATTGAGTCCAGTATCTAATAGTGTGAATTGAGCTGAATATATTTGTGTTGTCCTTCCTTCCTTATTTTGTTTCCTCTTTCAATAACAGAATAACATTTTATTTGTAATGCACTTTATATTTAAAAGAAAAGCTCAAAGTGCTATAAGAACAATTAAAAGGAGTTAAAAACAGGCAAAGTAAAACAGAAATAGTTGTAAAAATGAGAAACAATTACAGATTAAAAGATTTTTTTTAAAAAAGGTAGGTTTTAAGACAGTTTTTTTTAAAACTATGGACCGTCTGTGGGGCCCTCAGAAATTCCAGTCATTTCTCGAGGAGAGCTTCAAATCTGCAGAGCTGAGGCAACGACGTACCCAACAGATTCCTGAGCCAAAAACACTTCACTCTCACTGGAACACCACTTCAGTGTGCTCCTTCGAACTGTGACACAATTAAACTTTTGCATAAATATTTAGTGCAAAAACTTACACAAGTCCCAAAGGGCCTAACTTCACACTAATTAAAACTCTATACGATAATTTTATTTAAGAGAATAGCTCATTTCTGTCCACCAAAGTCATAGTCATATGCCTGTATATGTGTGCGTTCCAGGTATTACTTATGTTGTGGGGACTTAAATCTGTCCCAGTCACATTAAGACTTGTCACAAAAACCAAGTCCTCATAATGTAAAGACATGATGTATGGTTTGGTTGAGCTTAGGTTTACGATTAGGCCAATAAATGAATGTAAGTCAATGTATTGTCCTCCCAAGTCACGGAAACCAGACTGTGTGTGTGCAACATTCTGGTCAGTGCACTCTTTAAAATAAGGGTTCCAAAAGGGTTCTTCTACAAGGGCTGAGATTCTACCTAGAACCATTTGCTTCTGAAAAACCCTTCCCAGAATAAAGCGTTCTTCAAAGGTTCTTGGTAACACTAATGGTTCCAGTAAGAACCATTTTGATCCAGAGAACCCTTTAAGACCCCTTTCCTGAATAAAAGGTTTTAAAAGGGTTCTTGGTGGAACCCTCTGAAAGCGTTCCAGGTAGAACCAAAAGGGTTCTCCTATGAGGACAAGCCGAAGAACCTTATATGGTTCTACTTCGCACTTTTATTTCTAAGAGTGAAGCTGCATGTCCGAGGTTGTACCAGTAGTGTTGCTGTAGATGGAGGAGGGTTGGGGGGGGGTGATGATATTCACCTCTGCCACTGGAAGCAGCCCACATCCATACATCAGTCTATTACTCTCCAACCCCGGCTACGCTCTGCTCCTCTCTTCTTCTCGCCTGCTCCCTCCAGTCATTAGCCAGTGAATTAACGACAATCCAGTGGGCTATTAATCACCCTGACAAAAGTGTTAGCATTGCCTGGCTAGGCCGACACGTGGAGGAGGAGGAGGAGGAGGAGGAGGAGGATGGTGGCAGTGGGGAAGAGAGTGCAAGGTAGCTACAAGGGTCATGGGAGACTAGTGAGTGTGTGCGATAGGAGAGAAGGCGAGGAAAAGTGAAGGAGAGGATGAGGTGTCAGATATAAAAATAACACTTTAGACGGGAGGAAAGCTGGAGTCAGCAAGGAACAGTTTAAAAATAGGCTGGTCATGGACAGTATGTATAAATACCTGCACGACCGCGCGTGTGCATGTTGGAAAGTGAACAAGAGAACTCACTGAAAGATATTGCTTTGAATCAAATGAAGTATAAAATGTTCATTTATAATATTGGTAACACTTAAGATTAGGGAACACATATTCATCATTAAGATGCATACTAACATATATAAGTAGCATACTAGCCCTTTATTAGTAATCATTAAGCACGTATTATTCTACATAACCTTATTCTACCTCTATTACAACATGAATTAAGACTTTTCCTATGCATATGGTGTTAATACATGCTTAATATTTACTAATAAAGGGCTAGTATGCTACTTATATGCATGTTAGCACCTAGTTAATGGTGATTGTGTTCCCGAATCTAAAGTGTTACCAAAATATAGATTTCTTTTTTTCCCAGTCTCGTATTTTGTTGCATACGTATATATTAAATACACACATATCTATGAATATATCAAAAATAGCCACTCATGAGAAGAGAGGAGGAGCAAAAATCATAAGACCCCCTAAAAAGAGAGAAAAATGACAAGTTTGCTCAACTTATTTATAAGAGCTGAGAATATTACTTTACCTCCCAAAAACTCATCTCTGACTCCTGTCTTTCTCTTTCTCTCTCTCTCTAAGGTCGGACCACCTGCTGGGAGGCCTGAGCCAGTGAACATCAGGTGGGTCGCGGCCATCACACAGTCCCATGTCATCGGGCTGTCAGAGCGAATGGTGCTGACATGGTAGATATGCTAATCCACTTAGCTTTAAACTCAGCCAGGAGGCTGGAGCTCAGCACTACCTCAAATCACAATGAGGAAAACACGCACCAGCGAACACACACACACACACACACACACACACACACACACACACACACACACACCTGACTCAAAATATAATTATAAGATTTACCAGATTAAATAAAAACTTTTCCTGTGGGATAATAAGCTGGTGCTCAGAAAAAAAATACTAACTATTTGATTTAAATGAGCTGTACAAGGGCTGGACACATTCACACAAGCATTTACAAATACTAGTAAACTTTATGACGTCTTAATATTCAGCTCTCTAAGAATTGTAAAACTTAACTTCTTAGTCAACGAGCAACAGTCTTTGTGGGCAACTCGACAGAAAAACAAGATTATCTCTAATATAAACCTATACTATGTAACAGCTAATGTTCACTCCGTGGAAGTGCAGATTATATGAGCACATCACCTGACAACTCCAAAAATCCTCTGGTCACGTAGCAGGACAAGGATTACAACACTACAGTAAATACAGTCTACACACGCACACACACATGCACATACTGCACCGAAGTGATCAAAGTAAGCCTGCAAGCATTTAGGTGTCAGAGTTCAAAACTATTGCACCACTTAGCCTGATGATATCTCCAACCAATCCATCATATTTCCTGACCATGACTTCCACTATTAGGAGCCGTGTTGGGGCTGTTCCTAATGTGCTCACTATCCCACAGAAACAGGAAGGAAGAGAGGGAAACAGATGGGAAGGTAGGAGAATGGCCAGTGAGAGACACAATGCTCACGGCTCCCTTCCTCCTCCTCCTCATCCTCTCTCCCTCCGTCTCCCTTCTCTGCGCTGCTCGCTCTGTGGCCGTCCGTGGAGCGGGAGAGAGCGGAGGCTCACAGTCAGTCTGACAATATTGTATACAAATGGTGGCGAACAATGGAGGCCGACCACAAAGAATTCTGGGAACAGGGGCACAGCCTCCTTCTCCATTGGGTGGCTCCTGTGTGCCGGCCTCATTGATACACATCTGTCTGCTGAGACTGACCGGTGCCAGAGAGAGAGAGCGAGAGAGATGAGGCAGGTGTTTGTGTGTGCGTGTGTGTAGAAAGGGGCAATAATCAAACAGTTTCCTGTCGAAGAGCCTCTGCGTAGTCTCCGACTGCACGAAATATTTTTTCGAAGTGTCCGTCACTCCGTCAAGGGACAACGGAGACGGCAAGAGCAGCGATTGGTCCTCAGGACAGGCCGAGCTAAGCTGCTCTGTGCCGGCTCACAGTGAGCACCGAGCGTCCACACACGCGGAGCTGATCCCCGCCGATAACGCCGCTGCCAAACTATAAATACGTCATATCTTAACACACACGGCACATGTTTAGACTCTAAATGGCCAATTTCTCGCCTCAAATGATCTTAAAACTGCGTTCCGTGACACAGAAAAGTGAGAAACGGCCACTGTTTCAACAACAACAGTCTTTCTCTCTCTTTCTTTCTCGGACACCATTGCTCACTGTAGCCTGAAGCAGAACAACCTTGCGCAGCGACCCCCTACTGATCGGGCGGGAAATTGCAGCGCATGTCCGTCACCGCGACGCAGAAGTATAAAGGCTTGAGGCGTCTCCGTGGTGACGCAGACGGATAACGCATACGCAGTCGGAGAAGTATAATGTGGCCTTAACTCGCAGACAGTTTCGATGCCAATTCTTCTATAATTAGGCCACTTAATTAACACGTGAAGAACCACCGTGTGTGTGTGTGTTTTTCTCACTAAAAAAAGGAGGGAGAAAAAAAAGGAATGAATGAAAAAGATCGTAGAATTGGAAAATGAGACAGCGCGAGGGAGTGAGACACCGAGATGGAGAGAGAGAGCAATTTTGTCCCTCTCCTCCTTAAGTGTGCAGGGTGTGGGGTGAATGCGGTCCATTTGGAAATAATTGGCTGGTAATTAGGTGGGGGTCGACAGGTCAATTTGGGAACAAATGGCTGTCTTTAGCTCAGGTGGCCTTCCACACGAGATAATGGGACCTTTACCTCCCATCCCTCCCTCCTTCCTTCCCTCTCCTCCTTTACCATGTCAGCTTCTCCTTCTCTGTCCTTTCCTTTCCCTTCCCCGTGCTCAACCTTCGTAAAAAAAACATGAGCCTTGCCTACCGCTGTCTAAGCTAAAGAAAAAAAACGTTCATTGCCTGCAGCACATTACACAAACCCTGGTATTCTAGTGAATGCTGTATGGTATTCTACATAATTCTATTCTGCTTTACAGGATGAAAAGTCTGAGAGGACCAAAGAACAGATAATTGCCCACAAGATCACAGGAACTTTTGTATTGCATTATCTCATCTTAAAACGATGTGTTTGTCTTTTCTACTTTGAACTAAAGACACACAAAGGCTAAACACTGTCATGTATTCCAATTCCAGTAATATTGGAGTATTGTTTCCCCAGACAAACACCTCAGCTTCCTGTCACTAACAGGATGTGGTGACTTAAAAGCCCCCATTCTCTGTATTGCTTTGCATGTATTTGCCTTTGTTTCACTTCGCTGTAAAGGTGAAAAGATGTCGAGCGCAGCTTTGATTGGCCTTTTATAGATGGTGTAAAACATTAAACCCTTGTTTGCACAGGACAAAAATAACCTTTCTTCTGACACAATATCAGTATTGTGTGCGTGTCATTCGTTTCTATCCTCTGATAGGACCATTAGCTGCATGTGCTGAAAAAAGCAATGGCAGCATGCCAACGTCATCATGGTTCTACTTATATGACTAATTTAATGGTTTGGATTTATGCAAAAAAAAGGACTTTGATTGAGAAAAAACATCATGTTTTTTGTTGAAATAAGGAGCAAAAGCTTCGTCATCGGGGTTACAACATGGTCGTGGATAAAAGAAAGAATGATGACTGGTTTCGTGTGGAAAACAAACAAAAAGTTGTCTCCAGTGACAAAGTCTTGTGCTTTGCATGCTCTCTCACTCCCGTACTCCGTTTCTCTCGGCCTCTCTCTCTCTCTCTATCTTTCTTTCTCTCTCTCATCCTCCCATTGAGCCAGCGACTTGTTTGGCTTCCTGCTGTTTGTGTCCAGACAAGGCCTTGATTTGAATACTGATTCCCCATTGATAGGCCTGCACTTCCGATCTAATTACCTTGTTTTGTCTTAGGCTAAATGGAAACGTTCAAGGGAGGGCGAGAGAGACAGAAAGAAAAGAGGAGCAACACCAAAAAGACGCGCTGTAAATAACAACAAGCAAATACAAACAGGAAGGAGGTTAAGGAAGGACATGTTCTTTTTGTTTTTTCAAATTCATTGTGTGCACATCAGAAGGTTTACATGCTTCATTTATCATGAAGAAGCAATGAAAAAATGAGTAAGAAACCATGATAAAGGCAGGAAATGTCGAGTGCAACAAAGTGACTTACTGCTTACTGCAAAGCTCTTTAAAATTCTGATTAAAAAATACCAAACGTCAACTTATTTGTAAAGAATTACTAGCAAGTGGTTCGGCCTGCTTTGTATTTGGGTGGCCATTTTTGACACATTAGCGCTGAGAGTTGGGAAAGAAATCAAAGAGGGTTTTCTTTCATAATCAACTTATTTGAGACAGATGTTTGCTGACTTAATGCCCAAAATACCAACACACATCAAATCAACATCTCCTTTGATTTAATGTTCATTCAGACACATAATTCCACTCAGTTTCTTTTCTTCATTTGGTTTCATTCATGCCTAAATGTTTATTTTATGATCAGTTAATGATATAATTTATTGTCGTTATAGTGCTACATTGTGAGCCACAGATAACGGCAATAATAACAACTGTGCATGTTCTTTTCCTGCTGTTTACTGACCTCTAACCCCTGGTTTGTGTTCTTTTGCGTATACTTTGTTAACTCACAGCTAATTATTCCCATGCTACTGTACATGTGCTCACGTGTGGTCAACGGGGCAACAGAGGACAGACCACAACATGGAAGACATGAACATAAAGTGACCACGAAGAGGTTCTCGTCAGACGCGTCAGAGTGCGCTGAGAAAGATAAGGCCGACAAGAGAGGCTCCTGACAAGAAAAGGCAGGAAGGCGGAGGGGTGGGGGTCAGATAATGACACATGACCCAAAATAAACGGTCACAAACAAAAGAGAGAGAGGCTGCGATGGGCTGAGACGAAGAGGAGTGGAGGGAGATGAAGGGAGGATCAAAGGGGATGTCCGCCGCTGATACGGCACCTCAGATAATGTGCAGCACAATTAGTGTGCTGTGACGATTTCCATTAGTGCTAATCAAATATTTATACTTCCTCCTGAGCATGTCACAATGCTGCCCTGGCCCTTCATATCAATGTGACAAATACATAATGAAGAGCAGGTGTATGGGCAGAGAGAGGAGGTGGGGAGATAGATAGTATATTTAAAAAAAAAAAAAAAAGAACGAAAAAAGGGGGTTAGCGGAGAGGCGTTGGAAGCAGAGTGTGCTCTCCCTCGTCTACATTTGGTTTGCAAATGGTTCAGCCTCTGTCATCAATTACAAGGGCGGTCTGTGCTACGTGTGTGTGTGTGTGATGAAACAAGGACAAAGCAGCACTGATGCTGCTTCACATAGAGCCATTAATCAAACTAAGGCGGCTGCAGAACCAGTCCAAATTGGGCTCATCAGTCTGGGCATAAGCAGGAATCAAGGATGGGGAAAGGGAGGGAGAGACAGTGAGGAGGAGGGGGGGGGATAAGGATGAGGGGAAGACTCGCAGAGATTTTACTTGATTCCTCTAGTTTTTTTCAGTCTTGACCTAAACATGCTTGAGATGTGGTGAACGAACTGACTGAGATAATATTTGTGACTCTGCATGTACAAAATAACAGCCTATCAGATGTCTTAATACCACATTGAAAGGATAACAATGTTATCACACTAGCTTGAATTTTTAAACTCTGAAGGCCTAGTTTTAAACAAACCGATCCTGCTCTGCGGTGTTTTTCCTCCCCCACTCCACTGCCAAAGCGCAGACAGATTATCTTAACGTTTATATAGGCTACTTTCCTGTCTTTTTAAATATTATGAAATCCTTGGTTTTGGTTTTCACACTGAGCAATTTCCTTCATCTGATTTCACATCCTTTTTTTTTTTTTTTTACCAATTGTGCGCATTTAACTTTCTGTTTCTGGGGGAGAAATGAGATACGTCGCACATACAAGTGAAGGTTAGGGGTAACAACATGGGCAGGCCTCCAGAGGTGAGAGGTCAAGTCCTGGTCTGACAGACAGATGGAAGAGAGTGGTCAGCACTTGAAGGATGAGAGAGGAATGAAGGATGGAGCTGGTTGGGTGCTGTGACAGACTGGGATATGGATGACCCCTCTCACCAGTGTGACAGAGGAAGGACCCCGAGTTAACAAGGGGTCTAACATGTATACTTTTTTCCCCTCCCCCCCCAAATCCATTATCAAACGGGTTAGAAGCAGAATATGTTGACAACACACAAGGTAACATGTAAGACCAGCAGTATGAGAGGGAAAAGGTTTTGATAATGAACATTCAAATAGACTGGATTTTCCATATCATCGTCATAAAAAAACAAATCAGATAAATGCAAAACAAAAAAATGCTTACTTATTGAGTGAATTTAGACAGGTTATCAAAATAAAATGATAGTTCTTACTGGTTTCTTACTTAAGTAGATAGTCACAATTGTGCTACTGCAACCACCTGCACATGGTTCTTCAGTATGAGGCCATTAGACAAGGCATAGCCTGGAAAGCACGAGATAGACCTCTGCTTCTAACCTACATACCTCAGGATAACACAAAATGTCCAGGATAAGATGCTACAGCGAGCTAATCTCCAGCACAAGTGATAACATTCAGTGGGTGAAATCATGACAGATGAGTATTGATCTGCTGGTCGCTGAAGGAGCATGAAATAGATAACTAGACCGCTTTATTGATATCGACTGAAGAGTCAAAGACGGGAAAATAACTTCCTTCTAAAAAAAAAAAAAAAAAGAACTTGTGCAACACATTTGGATTAGTCAAAAATAATGAATACATTTTAGCTTTCAGCAAATGGTAGGAAACTTTATTAGATTTATGAATTAAAAGAGCTTCACACACAATGAGTGTTTAAATGTAAGCTGCTTGTCCCTCATACCAAACGCCACCATTTGTATTAAACAAAAAAAAAGGACACCATCACAACACAACCCCGGGTTCAGTCGCCGCGTGCATGGACTCTAACCTCACACCGCACAACACTTCAAACAAGCCTCTTCACTCACACGTGTGGTCATAACTCACCAAAAGCAGACAGATTATCACAGATGCGTCTTCTCGCTACAATGTAGGTGAACTCTAAGTTCCCCGCTACCCATAAACTCTGGTTACCAATTAACCGTGTGTGTGTGTGTGTGTGTGTGTGTGTGTGAGAGTGTGTGTGTGTGTGTCTGTATGTGTGGCAGAGATACAAGGAGAGCACAGGGGGTGTCTGGCAGGCCTATCTGTGGCACTGCGATGCGCTAACGTGAAAGAATGCCAGTGTCAATGGGACAGAGATACGGAAAGTGCAGGAGGCCAACGGGCTGGGGTGAAGGTCGATGATTAGGTCAAGTCCTAAAAGAGGTGGACACTCCAGGCAATGCCACTTGTTTGGAAAGTACCAAGACTCCCCATTATTGTCACTCATGTTTTACTATTATTATTATTATTATTATTGTTGTTATATGATGCTAAAACTGTGGTTATGTTACTGTTGAGACCTTCAGTAGAAGGTGACACGAAAGAAAATGAGAGCAACACCTTCAGGCGACATCCACGAGCTGTCGACACCTTCTCACATGTTTTAGAATCCTTTTCACAACAGTCTTCTCCTTCATTCAATCCTGACGTTCGCTGTCATTGATCCATGCACTTTCCTCACCCATCTTAAGCCTGGGTCATATTTTTTTTTTTTTGAATCTGCATGTCCACAGAGGTCTCCTGGGGTCTATGTGATGCACATTTAATCATGCACCAATGTCTGTGTTGGTCTGTTCCGTACCTACACAGAGGTTGTCAAACATTTCTAAATGTTTTTTGGTCAAAAGAGGCAACAAAGACAACGGTAACCACGGATGTTTGCTTGAGGCAAATGCAAAGAGGTCTACTGGTAACTGTAAAAGCATAAGCCATCACCCACTGCATATATGGAGAGCCAAATGTAGTCCAACTTCTGGCAAGAAAGACAGGTCTTCATTCAGGTAAATTCCCTGTCTAATACAACATACCTAAACAGGCCCTCATTTTGTCGAAAACCTACAGGAAAAGACACATTTTCATTCAAAACACAGACCAAGTCAAGTCTGGAATTACTAATAGACAGGTGCAAAAGTGAAAAATGTCTGCGTTACAGAGTCCAAAGTATCACCTTCAAGAAACTTTGTCCAGATCCATGGATCTCCACAGATCCATTAATGGACCTTAATCAGCTAATACATGTTTTTATTAATAATTCATTTAGTCAGACAACAGTCAAGGTTAAGCCACAGTTCCTCAGTTTTATGAGTCTCCGAGTTCTAAAGGCAGAAGATGACGGAGGAGGAGAGGTGACCGGGGTGAATGAATCCACACGGACAGAGCAGCATTCCATATGAAGGGATGATAGTGGCCAGGACAGAGGGACGTGAGGGGGGGGTTAGAGGAATGGGTGGCAGAGAGTGGGCACAAAACAGGAGGGGGGGGGGCGGTTGAGAGGTGGTGGTGGGGGATCATTAGCACTAAATCTGTTCCATATGACACACACTCACATGGCCTTTGTCTGGACTCTCTCTCTCTCTTTCTCTTTCTGTCTGACTGACTGTCTCCCCACCTCTCTCTCTCTCTCTCTCACTCTCTGGGCTGACGATGAGGAAAGGGAGGGGGTGGAGTTGGATATTTCTCAGCCACAACAGGAGCTCTGTGATGACAGCGGCCAGGCCATGTCACACACCAGGGACTCTCCAGTGGCTCTCCTTATCACACAGAGAGGGCTTCATTAAACACCGCTCTTCTTTCCCCTCCCTATCTCTCTTTGTCTCTGAGCTCAACAAAAACAACACACCACTGCTGAGAGCAAACACATTCATTGTGTGTGTGTGTGTGTGTGTGTGTGTGTGTGTGTGTGTGTGTGTGTGGGTGTGTGTGTGTGTGTGTGTGTGTGTGTGTGTGTGTGTGTGTGTGGGTGTGTGTGTGTGTGTGTGTGTGTGTGTCTGGTCCCTCTTAAGGACCCTTTCTGGCATGAACACTGACCCTTGTCAGGACCAGTAGGCCTATGGAGACCAAATCCTGGTGCTCCCAGCAGGGAGAACCTCATTTCTGGTTAAGTTTAGGCCTCAGATTTAGATTGTGGTTAGGTTAAGGTTAGAGATAATGTTTTATTTGGAAGTCAACTCAAGAGTGTCTCAAGAATGGCTGCACCAACCTGTGTGTGTGTTTATGTCCAGGCATTGCTACACAATTAATCAACTTAAATGTCCTGATCCAAACCTGAGTTGAAGGTTTAGGTTCAGTAACAGAGAAGGTGATCTTTTCACGTTTCAGCGCTGAACCTCCACTGCGGCACCACCAGACATTCACTGATGGTCTTGTGGATGGCTGTGGCCTCACCGTTTGTGCATTTTTGCTGCAGTACTACAAGGTAATTCTATCAAACCTGTGAATTGTGAGAACGTTACAAATTATTGCAACCAATATGTTTCTTTAAATGGAGATCACACAATATCCAGTTTGGAAGATCGTTGTTTTTAAGTTAGACTTGCACATGATAGCCAAACCAATATACAGTGGAAAGCTACAGTAAGCTGTGTACTTCAGGTATTTAACAATTACTAAATAGTAGCCAAAGCTTGTGTACACTTAGACAATTGTGTTTCTCCAAATCGGATCTGGCTGTACATGGATATTTGTGAAAGAAATCATTCTATAACAAATATAATAAGCACTATGAACACATGTTAATTTTGAAACTTTTCTTCACTAAGGTGACATACAAAGTAAATTATATGTTTTCCATCCCCTTCATTCTCTTTTCTCCACCGTTGTCCATTTAATGACAACAGTGGTGGCTCCTAACACCAGCTCCAATGTTTATGCATCCATAACAAATATACACAGGCCTGGATTATCCTGTTCCTTTATCCTCTCTCTCTTTCTCGAACACACACACACACACACACACACTAAATACACACAGTGCTCCACGTCTGTGCCTGTGAAACAAAAGCAGGCCTTGTCTGACCAGGTTCAGCACTTCTACAAGAGGCTTAGGGACATTTTTCTCATTTTTGAACAGCTAATATCTTGCAAAAGTTGTCTAATCTCTTTGCATTTAAGTTGAGATTTGTGCGCCCCCCCGCCTGGCAACACCCCCATGTTCTCAACACGCTTAACACCTAACCCTACCAGGCCCTGACCACTGGTGCTCAAGCAGGTCATTTTAATTAGGTTAGGTGTGTGTGTACAAGTAAATCCGGCAGGGTTAACAGTGTTTGTATGGCCTTGTGATTATTAAATTACTGAATAATCAATTTCATGCATTATCTGTCTGCTCTTCAATAAACTAATGGTTTCATGTCTTGTAGATTGTGAAGCTTTTGGGACAAAGAGTCATTTATTGAATCATATTGCACCAAGAATTATTGGTGCATCCATGCAGACACACGGGGTGAATCATAAATGGAATTAAAGATGAAGAGGTGGAGGACAGTTTTGCGCGGTTGCTCCAGTCTGCTTCACCACCGACAGCATTGAAGAGAACATGGACAGGACACTAAAGCCGGACAATGCAGTCGGAGCTGCAGTGCAACTACAAACCAATTCTCTCAGTGAATGGAACAAAGGCTACCAGGGTTACAGGAAGTACAACCAAGTTGGACAGTGACAAAGAAACACAGAGAGGAAGAAAGAAAAAGAACAAGAAAGAAGAGGGGAGAAGGACTGCTTTTGAGAACTGAGAGACTGACAGGTCTGTTTTGCCGTGCCAGCTCCAATTGTGCTTATGGCTGTGTCGAACAGTCATTTTCTGGCCTCTACTTCTCTCCGTCTGTCTACTTCTCTATCTATCTTCCATTGTTTGTCATTCTTAATGCCACTCAGTCTGCTGCACTATCTCACTGTCTGTAGATTGCATGTTCGCGTATCCACGTACCCTATATCTGTGCCAGTGCCGGGAGTGAGATACAAAAAGGTAAGGACAGGGGAAAAGGCATTCTCATAAATATTCCACAAGTGTTTTCCTGGTGTGTCTGCATGTGTGTAAGCTGCTAGTGTGAGCCGTGTTCTGGTATTGGGGCACTGTGCTCTACAAAGGAAGCTGATTGGAAACAGTGGGTGAGCTTTTCCAACAATTCCCAGTGAATATGCAAAAAGGAGACCGGCAAAAGACAGAGATGGAGATGAAATACTGAGGACAGAGATGAAAAAGAAACAGAGACGGAGAGAGAAAAACATGGCATGCATATATAGAGGCCTCAGCCAGATGAGAATGAGACAAGCTCTGCTCAGTTTCTCTCACTCCAGACTCCTTAAAGTGACTTCTCTATTGCAACTTTTGATCTGAGGCCTTATAAGGCATTATTTCACAAAACAATGCACGGTTCACACACATACAAACACATGCATTCAGACACAGATAGGGCAGTTTGTATTGCATGTGTGCAATCAAACAACCATGCAGCATAAATAACGTAAGTTGGACCATGAAACTATTGAGCCATGTGGCATTGGCAATACACGAGATCATTAAATCATAAAAATCAAATTTGTAATGATGCGTGTCACCTCATGAGTCTTTTTCCTCTTCAATTTCTTTAACACATGCAAGGAGGCCGGACTCCTGACATTTGTGTTGTCCAGCCGCCCCCCCACAAAAAAAAGACCATGCAAAGAAGACAAACAAATGATGATTGCTTCCATTGTTTTAAAAGTTTCAGAAGGTCTGCACATTTGGATCATTTGTCAGAAATGTCAAATAAGACATTGAAGATATACTGAATGGAAATGAAACTTATAGTTCAACAGGACGACCGACTGGAGAACTGCGTTTTATACCGCACCTCTTACACACGCCAGTGTATCCGACTATTACAGAATGAAACATCAAATGAAATGATAGTGGGAGGAGGCAGAGATTAGCGCTCGTTTTATTGTCTTTGCCAAAATTACATATTCCCCCTGTAATATCCCAGAGACGCACGCAGGGGTGTTGCTGATCTAGATTTCTTTCCAGTACCCTGTGAGAGGCTGATCCAAAAAGAAGTCAGACTGATTGCAGAACAGCACTTACACTCTCAAGAGCTTAACTTCCATCCCTATTACTAAAATCAAGCACTGTAGCTCGCAGCCATTTCCACTTCTTTGACAGCTGCTGAAACACTGAAACTGAGGTCTAACTAAGGTCTTATACAAATATGGGGCTTTATGTTGCGGGAATCACACTGATGACTGACTTCTCTCTTAACTCTCCCTGCATGTGTCCTCTGTCTTTCCCCTTAGACCGAAATTTACTTTTCTCTTGGTCAAACAGCCATCATCCCCTCTTCATAATAAAAATACCAAATTTTCCATTGGCTTGGGAAGTTGGCAGACGACTCCTGTAGACATTCTCTTCCTGTTGCTTCATGTTTTTGGATGGGGGCAGTATGTACCCTCGACTCGCTGCCTTAGTGATTCTAAATAAAACGTGTTTGGGCTATTTTGGGGCCAGAAATGTTTTCAACTCACTTTAGCTGAGTCAGAGAGGGCCAACAACAAATAAGGAAAGCAGAGGATGAAAAACGGGGTGGGGGGGAGCCCGATAAGGAAAGAGCGATTCTTGAAATGAGTGCAAAAAAACCCCCACAAAATCCCTTTTTTGTAATGCAGCAGTCGTGTAGTGTGAGCTCGTGTGCATTTGCGTGTCTCAGCAGGACACTCGTATTCAGGGTTGCAGGGGCTCTTGCCTTCAGCTGCTCTGATTAGAGCAATAACTAAAAGCTGTGTTAATTGGTGTTGAGGCCAATAGCGGCCATCCAGTTCATTAAGGACCTCTAAACAATTATCCTTCTGCATTCCGCTGAATAACGAAGGCTCATTATTAATCTGCTGTACCCGGGGTCAAGTGTGGAGTGGAGAGAAAGTCAGAGAAACAAAGGAGGGCGAGAGAAAGCTCCTTCTATATCGATCAGGTTGATCCCTACGTGATCAATGCTTAAAAGGGTTCACGGTGATAGATGGGCCCAAACCGAGGATGGATCAGAGGCAAGGTGAGAAGTTAATTCTCTAAATGAATTAAACGTTACAGAGATCGCTGTTGCACCCCAAGTTAATATAGCTTGTAGTTAATGTGTTGGATTCTTGTTTTGTTTAAACTTCCAGCAAATGGGGGAAGTAGGTGAGGTTTTCATTCATTTATTTATTTTTTGGCCTCTTCTGTAGTTTTGCCTGCGAGACAAAGGCAGGAATTGGCCTTCAATATTTCCTGTTTTAGTTTATATTTAAAGTGAAAGTCAAGGTGAAAATCAACTCAGACTTTGGAGGCATCTTTTTTTTCTTTATACATGCAAAAAGCTGCTAAAAAAACAGCAGCACATTAAATTACAATGCAAAGCGTTTACTACAGTTGGCCACAAATGACAAACCATCATGTCTTGTTCTCTCCACGTCTCTCGCTCTCTTTTTTGTGTACCTGTATGTGTGATCAATAATTTGTTTTAAATTGTAAACGCACTGGCGTGTTCAGCTTCAGGAGGTTCAATCAACCGACTCTACTGACAAACTGGCCGAGGAGCTTGCGGTGACTATATTAAGCTCCATCTGATTTTACTAATTGCACTCAAGTGCCAAGTTACCGGCAGCCTCATTATCACTCGTTCCCCTACATTTCCAATCAAGATCTGAGAAACAATTACTTTTCACTCTTTAGCTGCAGTTAGAGCTAAAACATGTGGTGCTGATAATGACATTTCTTTCTGGTGGTTCTTGCCCACACCTTACTCATTCTCTCTCTCTCTTTCTCTATGTGTGTGTGTGTGTGTGTGTGTGTGTGTGTGTCGTAGATTGGGTGGGGTCCATCTCAATACAGATGTCTCACTCTGCCATGCCTTCCAGGAACAAGCTCAAGAAAAGCATTCATGCTACAGGGAATGCTACTTTCTGCCAGAGACCAACAGTGTTTAGCAAATGTGCCAGCTAAAGCCAGTGATACCTGAAAGGCTCGGTCAATGTCAATATTCACAGGGGCTAACATTAAGTCCTTGTTTTCGACATCAATTTCAGTGGAGGATCTTAGCACCCCTTCCGTGACAGAAATATTGCTTTTACTGATTAGTCGAGTGGGTGCACGTAAAGGTGAACTGTACATAAAATAACTCCCTTGTACGCCGCTCCCTTTGTCAGTAAATAGTCCAAACTGCGCCGCCTTTTCCTTGAGGAGCTCGCCGCCTAAGATGTGGACACAGTGAATCCCTCGCAATAACACTTTTGTTTTTGCGCCCTCTCTGATAGTGTTTACATTCATCGAGCGCTCACAGACAAGGAAGCCGTTCAGTGTCCAATGGCCAAAGGTTCTGTATGTGCGTAATGGTGGAGGTGGGAGGAGCAGAGGGAAGGAGAGGCATGGGGAGGGTCCTAGTACTTTCCCACTTTTTTTTTTTTTGACATCACGAGTGGGTGGAACAACAGGTACACGGGAGAGGAAGAGCGAACAAACAAGAGAGAGGAAGAGCGTCAGACTGTTTTTAGGTGGCCAACATTAAGATGTGGTGAAGGGACCTCTACCACGGTCAGATTCTGCTCTTTGTGCAGCCTGGCCTGGAATAAACACCTGGTACACTATGCCCAGCATTCGTTAGTCATTACTGGCTGGGTGACATTGCTCTTACATTGTCATGTAAATACCCACACAGGTTGGCCCTTTTTTTTTTTCTTCTTTTTTTTGCATAAAGCCTAATGAGCTGTAGCAAAGAAAATGGCGCTCAGTATATGTGCGGTGTAAATGTACCGAAAAAACGACATAAGAAATGCAAAGTCCCAAAAAGTGAAGACAAACAACCCTGACAGAAATGTGCTTCGTGCATCCGTGACATGTTTTCACGGAGCATGCAGCTGGACTGCAGCTTCTTCATGTTTGAATCAAAAGTAAGCCAGAGCCCTTCCTCGTTCACTAAGCAAACACAAGCCAGCATTCCTCTGTGTCTGCCATTTTAGCTGCAGTCAAACCCCAAGTCGACACGAGGGCATTAAAGCATTAGTGGCTAATGTTTTTAAAAGTGTATGGTATCTTGGAGGGCTTCGAGAGGTGGGCGCTGCGTGTGTGTGTGTGTGTGTGCGTGCATGTGTGTGTTTAATGGTGGATGAGATGGATCCACACATGGCAACCATTACACACAGCCCCTCTAATCGCTGCCGACCTGCCTCCTCGCCTGCAGCCATCCCACCTCTGACTGGTGTGTGTGTGTGTGTGTGTGTGTGTGTGTGTGTGTGTGTGTCAGGGGGCATCCCAGGTTCAGGAGGGCAGAATGTTCACATAGATGCATATTTTGCCACATTAACACACCCTTTGCACACACACACACACGCACACACACACACACACACAAACACATCAATAAACATAACGCCACTCTTTCTCCACACCAGTCAATGAAGTCCTGCGTGTATTCAAATTTGGGAAAGTACAAAGAAGAGGTGAATGCAAGAAGTCAACATGAAGAATTAAAAACAGTTTCTGAGTTTCTGATAAATTCCGAACTACGATAATTTCGTATTCTTAAAAGCAATCTGCCACTGCCACTTGAAATAATAAATAAAGTTGGATAAAAAAAAGAAAAAAAACTGAAAAAAAAAGAAAACTATTATTAGGGTTCAAGTGATGCACCCAACCATGTGGACGGGCACCGGCTGTCTGAATGACACAGCACTTTAGTTGCTCTTTACAGTACTTGAGTGTGCGACAGACTGAAAATAAAAACAGATATAAGGACCAGACAGAAAGAAAGAAGAGGGAACAATGTATCTTTGTGTATACATACATGGGAGTGCAGATGTCTGCAGTTGTGTCTGTATGGAAATATCTAAATATTATGAAAGATTTGTTGTATGTTTATGTCTTGAACCTCTGTATATGTATGTTTGTTTGTGTGTGTGTGTGTGCGCGCGCGTACGTGTGCACGTGTCAGACATCAGTTGGGACGAGAGGCACATCCTCAAAAACTCCCAAAAAGATGCTTCATGTGTTGATCCTACACCTACTCATCTCCTCGAAGACACACACTCACACACACACTCACACACACACACACAAAGAGAGTCGTGCATGACAAACATATATACAGTGCCTCAGGTGAGCGTGTGTGTGTGATCTGGAGGGGGATAGCTCTGTGGTGAGACCACACAGGAGACAGCTTTCAAGTGAGTAAACACCACATCACACACACACACACACACACACACACAGAGAGAGAGAGAGAGAGAGAGAATACTGTGTACAGTTTGCTTGCCTCCCTCCTGCGTAATTGAGAAAAGCTGCTGTCCATTACAACTTGCTGACATCACTTAGACAGCTAAATATGCAGGGAGCTAACAAGCTAGTGGAGCCTTTGATTGAGCTTCCAAACAGGTTCAAACTTTATTGCCAGCAAACCCGCAGGACAGGACACAGGTCTGCCACACACTCGTAATTGAGCATCTCAAGCTAACAATCACAGACACCAGTGCTGGAGGTAAATATGTGCAGAGAGGAGAGCAGGGTTTCCCAGCCTCTACATGCAACCTCGTCGCTCACACTTTAAAGGCCACTTTAAAGCAGCGGACAGCGTCACGCGTTCAACGTTTCTGCGGTTACGTACGTAGGTTTACTGCAGGCATCTGCGTGAATGTGCTCATGGTTTAGATCAGATTCAGTGGTTTTTTTTTTGTTAGTTTTTCTTTTTTTAGGAGGGTGAATTACAGTCAACACACAGAAGGCCCTGACGACAGTCTTCCATCCCTCCATTCCTCCCCAACTCCCCTCCCTCTCTCACTTGCTGCATCACCTTCACTTCAGATAAGGAGAGAGGAGATGTAAGGTTGGCTAGAGCCTGAACAAGCCCTAATTAAGTCTGGCTAACTTAGCTCTGAGACTTGTATTATACACACACACACACACACACACACACACACACAAACACACACACACTTACTCTGGCTCTCTCCTCTCTCTATTAACACCTGCTTCTTTTCCAATTAGCCCCCCAAATAGAGACAAATGGACCAGAGGGGTCTGATTAATTCACTTCTGTCAAGGACTCTGCTGCACAATGCCATCAGGCTGCTCAGGCAGGCATGGACTCAGGCACATGTACACACACACACACACACACACACACACACACACACACACACACACACACACACACAACGCAGGCTACATTGAGCACATAGCATCAGAAATACGGCCCCGATAACACTCGAAAAAAGACTCGACGTCTAATCCATGACCATATTATGAATGCATTTCAATTTAAAGCGAGACATTTCTCCTCATTTGTATCGAGATGTGGGAAAAAAAATAAAAAAATAAAAAGAAAGGAGTAATTTGTCACTGACAAACAGAGACACAGCGTTTTTTTTGTTCTTTCCATCCTCCTGTAGGGATCACCGGTCTATCTCCGCCACTCCTCTTCCGGGGACAAATTCCTCTCGTCTTTGCTCTACTGAGTGTGTGAGTGCGTACGTGAATCTGTGTACGCTTGTGTGTCTATGCATGTGTATGTAAGCTGTGTGGATCCCATCATTAGTCTTGCTCTCCTGTCCTCCCTTGTTTGTTTAAGCAGAGCTCTCTGTTTGCTTGGAGCTGCGCGTCCTCTAAAGAGACTGCTACAACGCACCCACTTCAAAACCTAACCTGTTCACTTTATGCATGAACCCCCCCCCCCCAACACAAACACACACACACAAACACACACACACCTACACATTAATACAAGCACATGGACAGGTCATGGCTTGTTAATCTATGACTTTGACTTTTCAAGGCACCGATCTTATTGATAAACACCCACGTTTTTTGTTTTGTCAAAGAACATCTTTGTTTGGTTCTGGGACTCGTTCAGAGATATTTGCAGCGGTTTCTTGTTAGCATGTGTTGGGCCGAGGCTAAATCAGACACAAAGGCGGTCGATATTCTGATTCTGATCCAATCTATAGATTTAAAAACTGAAAGAGTGGTGGGGATTCGTCCGGTATTGATAAATGTTGTATTTCTGATCATTTCTAACAGTTTCACTGGTGCATCAAACTAGAAAAGGCCAGCTTTGTGGGTCTGATGAATGCTCTCAGAGGAGGATATGACAATCTCACCTTTGAACTATGAATGATGAAGGCTGATCTTTTTTTTTTTTTATGAAGATTAGCACTGTTTACCCAGCGGGTGGAGGCTTGCGTTTCTCTCAAAGTGATAGAATGATGCAATGCTGTGCACTTTTCAGAAAAGGCAGGTGAACATGTTTTCTTTGCCTAAAAATAGAAAGCACTTGACCTGTTTTGAAAAGGTTACACGGATTTAAAGTTGAAAGCAAAACAATCTTTGGTGGAAGAAGAGTGGCCCTGACTGAAAAATAATTGGGTTGGTCCTTTTATAAGGACAAGCCAGACAGCTCATAATTCAGTCAACCCGGGTGTCAGTAGTCTTGAAATGGTATTAGCCCCAAAGTCTGCTGACCACCAGCTTATCCAAGCACACACAGCAACTCGAACACAATGCGAACATTGCTCCAAATCTCTGCACAATGGTACAGCCGCACATTAGTTCCACACCAAATAAATAGCTGCTGCTTCAGTTCATAAACTCTGGGTTCAGAGGTCGAGCTATGTCAAGTAGGCCGCTGAATGAGACGCCATGGGATAAAAGGAAGACAGAGAAAGGGATTTAGGCGAGGAGGTGTGTGTGAGGGGGGGGCTGCTTATAGAATACCCTGGCAATCTTCCTTTCTCCGGTCCACCCGTTGAGTCTCAAATGCCACTCTACCGTTGGTCCTATTGTGTGTGCGTCTCAAAGAGCTTGTCTTCAATTAGCCTGATAAGAGGAGAGAAGATGAGGGTGGGGCAGTGTTTTGCTGGTGATGGTGGCGGTGGTGCCGGTGGAGGAGCGGGGTGCGGGTGGGGGTGGGGGAGGGTTACCTGGGCAGCAACTAATCACTTTCATGGCATTGGGCCTTTGGTGGCTTTTGTCCTTTTGTCTTGTTCGCCCCCTACGTTGATGGTAAATTTGAGTGCAATTTATCTCGTGTCTGGGGCAAATGGCAGCCACCTCTACTTTTGTTGTTTTAATGACATCATTTGGATCATGGAGGAGAAAGGAGAAGCAAACAGGTACCTGTACAATAGACGCAGACAGAGATCGCAGCGTTGGTTTTATGGTGATACGCGCTATCCAAAAATAGTGCGTATTAGCCGATACTGTTGTAAGAAAGGGGAATGTTATTCAGTATATGTTTTCTCTATACACCACTCGACTGAAGTGTGCTATACTGCATCTGTCGTCAAGGTCCGATTTCTCTTTCCACTCCCTACTCCCCTCAACTCTCTTTTACATGGGTTTGCTGGACAGTTCATTTGGAGCAGGTGATGTATCATATTAGGGCAGCCGTTCATTTCTTTTGTCACCTTTGTCCAACAGAGTTGTTAGGTAGGTGGGATGTAATCAGAGGAAAGAGAGGTAGGAAAAGAGGAAAGAAGGAGGGGGCAAGGACAGGAGAAAGAGAGAAAAAAAAGTGTAGGAGTGAAAGTTATTTTCAAGGGGTGTCTGCTGATTGAATTCCAAGTGATTGGGAACCGGCAGCTAATGAACCATGTGAACGTTGTGGTTAGGGAGCCTTAAACCCACTGTATACTCCTGCGTAAAGTGCTCTACGTAGGTTACAGAGACCCCTCTAATGTCACCGAAGAGGCTGTCAGAGAGTCTCTATGTCGTCTCCAGGTGCACAAAATATTTTTTAAGTGTCCGTCACGCTGTCACAGGACAACGGAGACGACAAGGGCTGCGATTGGTCCTCAGTACAGGCCCAGATAACGCTGCACAGTGCGCACCGAGGGTCCACAGAGGCGGAGGTGATCACCGCTGACAACGTCGCTGGCAAACTATAAATATGTTATATCTTAATACACAAACCACATGTTTAGACTCTAAATGGCCAATTTCTTGCCTCAAATGATCTTAAAACTGCGTTCTGGGACACGTTTTTCAGGTGAAGGGTGAGGGTTTCAGGCCACTGTTTCAATGTTTCACTGTTTCAACAGTCTTTCTCTCTCGGACGCCATTGCTCACTGTAGCAAGAAGCACAAACTATGGGAACTATGAAGGCTCCGTGGTTACGCAGATGGATAACGCATTACGCAGTCAGAGAAGTATACTGTGGCCTTAATGATGCTGAAGAAGACAGAGAAAAGGCTTTCAGAAATACATGTCTTAACCCTTTAACACTGAACGTATCGCAGGCAAACGCACTTTGCATCTTTTGCACCCAACATGTGGTTATTATGGTAATTTCACTCGCACTGTTGCAGGAAGCCGGCGAATCAGCGTCTTTGTCACCAGAGAGGAAATAGTTGGAAAATCATCTGAACATAGTTTCCATTTTTGGACTGTTTTTGGACATTGAGACAAACGAATGTTATTTTAAATTTGTTTTATACTGTTCAAATTTCAAATTTAACACGCAACACAGTGTTTTTATTTTAATAAAACATTTGTTTTTCCTCATTTTAAATTGTTAATACACTGTAAATAACTGCCAGATACTGAACGTTATTCTGTAAAACTGGGAAAAAGCACTTAGTTACAGGACATTTTCTGGCCCTGGTTATAATAATCAAAAAAAAAAAGTCCAGACATGTTAAGGCAAGATAGGGACAGGAAGATAATCTTTTCCTTTCATCCAAAACACTCTGTTTACTATACTGCCAACACTTTATGTTATTCCACCTGGGAGATAATTTTCAGTGACTGATTTTCACTGGGATTCATTAACTTCTCTCTATGATAAATGCAACTGTAGAACTCTCATCAGCTCATTGAGGATCCCTTTCAATGAAGCTGTCTTGGCAGTTTATTATTTTGATTTCTTTGGTCACTGTAAAAACGAAACTTGATGTTGTGCTTGATGTTTTGGCAGCTTAAGTCCTCTCTGTAGTACGCTATGCCTGTGATGAGTCAAATTCTGCTTCACTTGACTTGTTTGCAGCCTTTTCACAGCCTCAGCTCTTCACCTGTTGACGGAGTGAGCTGTTGTGACAATGTGCCAATGTCATGTGCCAGTATCTTGTCAATGTGTTATCACCATGAGGCCTGACTTGGCAAGGCCGCAGACTGTCACAGCTGTGAACTTTCACACACACACACACACACACAGACAGAGAGAGAGAGAGAGAGAGAAACTAAGAGAGAGAGAGAGATTATCTCATGTCTGACCATCAAAGTAAAAGTCGTGCATATGTGAGAGCACCAATGCTACAGAGTTCACATTGTTTGTCAGAATTATCCAACAAGTCACGTCACACAATCAGCTGTTAGTCAGTATTGTACGACACACTAATAAAGGAAAACAATTAGCTTAGCTGTTTGCTAATACAGGTGTGGAATGTACTAAGCTGGAGAAGGGGGGGGGGGGGCGTGTGGATTCTGCATGTGTGTGTGCGCCTTGGCTTTTCTTGGCATTCGATGGCAGAGCAGGGATCTACAAGCATTACATGTGTCCAGACTAATCACTGTCATATGGAAGAGATTGAAGTGACCACCGCCTCACAACAGACCAGACCGCACCAGCTATCTTTCAACAACCGACCGAGTGTGTGTGTGTGTGTGCGTGAGATTGAAACATTTGCATTACACGTCAAGCATGAGAGACAGTCTCATATCCACGCCCATGCAGACACACATGCAGCTATAGATAGGCATGGATGTGTATGTGTGTGTGTGTGTGTGTGTGTGTGTGTGTGTGTGTGTGAACGCATGCCAGGATTCACAAATTAGTCTTTTTTTTTCTTATTTTCTTAGTTCATTGCCAAGATGACACACACCAGGAAGTCAATACAGGCACCAAAAGTGACTTTGCCAATCACATGGCAGCTTGAGCACATGCATCCACAACACCTTAGTTTGACATGTGTGCATGTCTGAATATCTCTCCCAGTGTCTCTGTCTGTCAGGCAATATTGCTCAAATTTCTGAAAGCAAACAAGTCGGGGTAGCGTAGCATGACTGGGTTCGCAAAGGCCCATCTGCAAATGCTTATCGAGATGGATCCAGGCCTCTAACCGCACAGCCCCATTGCTCCAGAAAGACAGATAGAGGGACAGAGAGGTCATGAGAAATGAGGCAGATGACACAGGACAGATCGGCCTTGGGAAGAAAAGTTGGACTAAGCAGAGAACCTGTGCATTTCCATAAAGCCCTCTCTAAATAAAGAACACATTATGAGACGACATCAATCAACAATGACAATGTGTAATCACTAGAATGGTCAGCAGAGTGGATGGCAATTGGTGGTTGGATGATTGATAGTAATTTAATAAAACTTTTTTCCTTCTTTTCTTCCT
Organism: Microchirus variegatus; assembly: GCF_963457635.1. NCBI lineage: Eukaryota > Metazoa > Chordata > Actinopteri > Pleuronectiformes > Soleidae > Microchirus > Microchirus variegatus. The sequence continues at coordinate 18,352,091 of NC_139810.1, forward strand.
CATCTGCTCTTTCTTTTTCTCTTATGTTGTATCTTTTGTACAAATCTGTATTGCATGTCTGTGGGGGCTTTTGCATAATCAGATGTTTTGTTGTTGTTGTAATATTTTATTTTTTTTTTAAGTCTAAAAGAGTGAAATATAGTTTGTGTTTCACAGGAGGAAAAGCAGCATTTAAAGGGTCCTCTAAGCTCTTCTGAAGGTTGGTCCCCTGTGCTCTTTTATTTTGCAGTGCAGGCAGAAAGAAGATGGCAGCTATGAGCCTGGAACAACAAGCAGGTGAGTGGCTGTGATGTGTCGTCACAATGACAGCTGTCACCTCTGACCCTGCACACCCAAACATTTTTCAGAAGACTGCTTGTCCCTACAACACACTATCCACCCGCACCCCCCACCCCACAAGTCCCCAGATTCTTGCCAACCCTGTTTCCTCTACAGAAAACAAGTTATCAGAAAACAGCCCAGCTGCAGCCACGACCGCTAACACGGGGCACAGCAGCAGCCACGGCGCTGCCTGCTTTTTATTGTGCCTTCTTCCTTGTCACATGACCCCCCGTTGTCGCACTCCCTTTGCCATCGCCCGCCTCTTCCTCTTCTTCACCACCCCCACCCATCCCCGTTTCGTGCTAATTAATTTAATCCTGTAAGCAGGTGTAAGCCTCGTCATTAAGAGCCAAGTCACAGTAAATGGGGGGGGGGGGGGGGGTGAAGAGAAGGAGGGGTGCACTGTGAAAGTGTGGACAGAATGGGCATAAACAACCAATGTGGAAATTGGCGGCTAAGCGGAAAAATCCTGTTTCTTTTTTTTCTACACAAGGGGAACAGTAGGCGAGTATGGAGGGGCAAGAAGGTCCAAAAGAGGGGGGAAAACCTTGTTTTCACTTTTTCTAAAGAGAGGAGTAATAACATGAAAGGGCATTCAGTGAATGTTATATCGATAGCTGTCTTTCTCTCACCACCCATTTCTCTCGCTTTCTCTCCTCTCTTTTTGTTTCCCTTCCTGGAGATAGCTCTAATGGGGGTAGACTGAAAGAGAAAGGCAGAAAGGGGTGAAAAATGGGGATGCGGAGCTTGTTTTTCCTCCCCGGGCCAAACAGAGTAGGACTATGGGCTTGAGTCTGCACAAGTTCTTTTTTATTTGCTAACCATTCTTTCTCTGTCCCTGTCTTTCCCTTTTCGTGAGACCAGGGGGGGGTCTGAATTGAATCTGTCTGAAGGGGGTGTGGGACATCCAAGTGTTGTGAAGCTGTGGGTCTTAGCAACTGGTGATGCCCCCTGGACTGCAGTTAGAGAGATGCTGCTACAGGAAATGAAAAGGATGGGGGGAGTGTGTTTGTTAGGTGCCATCTAGACCGCATGTCAGGAGTTCTCGAGGGGTTTCTTCCGCTATGGTTGCTCTGTCTGTCCTCCATTGTGGCATGAGTTTACCATGCTGCTCGCAGCACCACAGAGAGTAGAATGAGTGAGCTGTTATTCTTCTCCACTGGCCTCAATCCCCCGGCAGCAGTCAATCAATCCTGCTCTCCCGTCCCCTCTCCGTCTATCGGCACCTCAATCTGCCTTCCAGTGCACATCCTCTGGCGAAATAGAGGTCGCAATTCAGACGCTCACTTTCTCTCGCTCACTCTTTTCTCCCCCTAATTCCTTTTTAACTCAGTGAGCGGGTGTCGGGGACACAACTTGGTGCATTCCTGCCTGGCTTGTAGCGCAACAAGCTATTGAGCAGGAGATAAGCCTCTCTTTTAGGAGGGGTTGAGGAGAATTGAATTCAGGCCCTGAGTGACGGGAGGAGGAAGATTTATCCCCGTCTGTGGACAATGCCGCCTTTTCGGAGACTTTAATCTCCACGGGACAATGAGCCTGGTTTTTCCTCCTACCACCAGCTCCAACACCACTGCCACCTCTGTACCCATGTGCTTTTCCCACGACGGTCGCTGATTAGCATCACGGGGCGATTGGACATAAGCCATTATCTCTGTCTTGTGTTTTTTTTGTCCGTTTCTGTCGAGGGGACTCATCTGTGTTTTTGTCTAGCGAGGAATGAGGGAGCTCGGAGGAACGTGATAAAGAGATGGTAAGAGGGTAAAGGGTTTGTAAGGCGATGAACAACAAGTAAGGAGACGGACAGACAGGGGAGAGAAAGTGAAAAGGAGGCTGAGAATAGTGAAAAAGGTAGTGTGAGTGCCAAGTTCATTGAATGTGCCGAGGACAGAAGGTGATTCCACTCGGCTGGGGAGACACACACACACACACACACACACACACACACACACACACACACACACACACACACACACACACACACAGTCGTTACTCTGAATTGTGCAACTCAGGAAATGGGAAGATGAGAAAAGAGAGATTCATCTTTAGGACAAGCGGGATCATCTAGGATTTGGAGGTGGGTGGGCTTTGGACGAGGGAACCTGCGAACTGTTTTAGTTCATTTGATTCGACAGATGTTTTCTCTTCACGTGAACCCCCTTCTGCAGGGCAACAACATTTACAAATGCATAAGCTGTTAAAAAGTCAGTTAGATATTATGGGCGGGTCATAAGTGTTACGTAATGCAATGAGACATTAAAATATCAAATCCCACTGTCTTGGCAGTTGTGGGACTCAATCTGTCGAGTGCTTACTCTGCTGTGAAGAGTTACAGCCTCATTCCCTCTCTCCTTTACTTGCATCCACAGCTGTGCTCACACTATCACACACACACACACACGCACGTCCCTTAAAAAAATACAACCCACACTCACATTACATCAAATCTCTGAATTATGGGTTACCAATTCCTAGTCAATGTAGTGTGCTCCCTTTTTTTTTTTCCTGCTAAGCTGGATGTCATGAACCGAGTGCGTTTCCATGTCCAAACCACACCACGGGACGCTCCTAACCCAGCGGGACGATCTGAAAAATAAATACTGCCATAATTACAGAAGAGAGAGAGACGTGGGCCATGTCTGACATGACAAACCCCAGATGAATATCTCAGGCTGACCCTGCGTGTGTTTGTGTGCGGCGAGCGTTTTTTTTGTGTGTATGCGTTAGTACCCTCTTTGTGTGAGCTGGTGCGTGTTTGAATCGAGACTTCCACGTCGTCCACGGGCCCCTGCTCTGCCGCCTGTTTTGTGGGGGTCATTGAAACGATGCATACTGTAGGTAACGAAAAAGGAAAATCTTTTATTCCCTCAAAGACAGTAAAAAAAAAAAAAAAAAAGAGAGGGAAGAGGAGACAGAAAGCGCAGAGAGAGATCTCTGGATGTGATTTAGGCAAGCGCACAGTAAATATTTATTTCCCATTGCTGGGCCTGTCAGTGGTAACGTGATGGATTCACCGCCTGATGTCTTCCAACACACACTGCTGCTATTCAAAGATGCCTCTCTCCCCCCATGTTTATGGTGGCATGACTTGCACTGTGGCAGACAAATGCAATATGAGATACTTGCACTGTGGGCATGCAAATACACAGTCATAGCCACACAACATTTGCGCACACGTACACACAAACAGAAAAACACGCACGTGTCTCATAAATGCATTCCTTTGTTGAAGAGAGAGATTACCAGCTCAGCTTAGTCCTGGTTGTTTTTGCACTTGTGCGATGTCTATCTTTGCTGAGAGTTAAAAAAAAATGGACGTATAAGAACATTTTAAAACAAAATATTGAAAGGTTCTGACCCACGGAGATTATGAAAATGTTATTCCGTTCAGCTACGAGTCAAACATTTTCATTTTTGTCTCCGTTTAATGAGCTGTGTCAGCGTTTCGTACTCTTTCGCTGTTGTGAAATCCTGTCTGAGAAGCATCTCAGTCCCACGAGGCCTTTTCCCAGAGAAAACCAGATCTTGGGCTCATCTCTGGTGCAACACTTTACACTTGGACTGTGAGCCTGCGGGCTCTCTGTCCCTCCGTACACCCTCTTCTGGTCATCCTTCTCCCCTCAAGCCCTCCGTTTCTTTTCCCCTCCCATCTTCTGAAATAGTCTTCCTAACGAGTGTTGGCCCATCCCTGTTCCCAGCTATAAAAACAGGCCCCGGTGGCCGAAGATGCTTAGAGAATGTGGTTATTATTGCACATACACACACACACATATGCAGGGGCCCCTCTCCAGTAGTTTGGTAAATGATGCCCCAAACTTAGCTCGGAGCAGGAATGAATCCAAGGTTTCTCCTCATCATCATCATCATCATTCCTCAGCAGGCCCATGACTCAGCCCAAGTCACATTATTTGTTCCAGAGAAAACATCATTTTTTTTATGTCAAGCCTCTCTCTCTCTCTCTCTCTCTCCCTCTGTTTTCCCTCTTCCTAACTTGCGCTGTTATTCTTTCTTTCCATATCTTCTTACTCCTTTATCTCTTCTTCTCCCACTGTGAATTATCTCTTATGCCTTTCCTTTCTCTGGTTTGTGTTTGCCTCTCGCTTTTCTTACTCAATACACACTTTCTAACCATTGGGCAGACTGTTTTTTAAGAAACAGGCAACAGTAATTCAAACAACATGGCTCTAATTTGCTATGACATGTTTCATTTCTGACCTCACTTCAGATAACCATCTTGCTCTTCCTTTTCTTTCTTTCTTGTTTGCTTTCTTTCTTGCTTTATTTCTCTCTCTCACACACATATTCAGGGACATGCCCTGGATGAGCCTGAACTATTCATGGAGGATTCCGCTCACCATGTGCTCATGCTAATGGTTTTTGCGGGTACTCAAAAGTTTTTGTTCGTAGGTCATTTAAACAAATGTATTCCTCAGGAGCCAAAAACTGCTGAATGCACCAGACCGACCATCAATTGTTATCTGAATTCAAGAGGGTTTTTCAGGGATTGGTGTTTTTGGAGTTTTTCAGAATTCAGAGTGGGTGACTACTACGCAGAGGAAAGGACTTTACCACAAGACATGATGTCTTGCCCATGCAGACTCAGCGATGAAATTGGACATTTATTGGCAAATATGGGATGGGGAGGTGGTGGGGTGACAGGAAATGACTAAACAGTTCAATTTGGGTGCTGGGGTAAGTCAGAGTGAAAAAAAGTTGACAGGCGCAGCACACACTGCTGCCAACCCCGAAAGCCACAAATATGAGCATGTTCCTTGAGAAGCTGGCCATGTGAAAACAAAAGTGCCTGGCAGTGGGCAGCGGAGAGAGAGGCTGAGGGAGGAGAGGGAGTGAACTGTGCGAGTTTAATTTAGGTGAGAGGTCAGCATGAAGCCAAAGCCAGAGGTCGCTTGGCGTAGATGACGTGTGTTTCAACTGCCATTCACTTATACACACACACACACACGCAAACACAAAGGTTGGTGCAACTATTCTCCTTAGGACACTGCATTTTGGACAGCCTAAACAAAGTGTTATCCCACAATGCACATCTTAGCCCTAAGACATGCCGTTCTGCCTCATTAGGACCAGGTTTTTGTCTCCATGAGGACTACTGGCGCTGACAAGGTCAGTGTTTATGCCTAGAAAAGATGCCTAAAAAGGCAAAAAATACACACACGTTGCCGCTGTTGATCACGCCCTCTAATTTTTTTACATACATCCTGTCAGAGTTTTCATCAAACGTTTGTGTCAAACTGCTGCTGCTGCTGCTGCTATCAGCCAACAGACATCAGCCAAATTGACCAATTGTTTACAGCTGAGCCATGAGAGACGACAAATCCTGAATTTACAAGAATTACAACAGAGATCATTGTCATGTCTAACGGTTGACATCCAAGGACCTTGATCTGGATCACGTTCATCTCCTACAGAAGCCATATTATTCCCAGACTGGAAATAGTTTACAGGAGGCCTCACTGAGCTGAAATGTGAAAATCAGGTCTGCCATGTGGCTGTGGACTGTGGTGGAAGGTATTGCTTTGATTCCTTCAGGAAACCAGAGAGTCATTGTAATGTCACTGAAATAAGAAACGCATGTGATGCAACATCTGAGTGAGCTTCACTTATTTGTCATTTGATGTGCAATTGTGCACAGTACATATTCGATCTATACTGCTGTTCAAAAGTTTAGGGTCACTGAAGGAAAATTACTTTTTTTTTTTTTCAATGAATATAACATTAAATGAATCTAGCCGCAAACGTCTGGTTTTTAATGGAATATGTACATAGGTGTATAGAGGCCCGTTTCCAGCAACCATCTCTCCTGTGTTCTAATGTTACATTGTGTTAGAACAGCTGAAAACAGTTTTGCTGGTCCTTGGACAAAAGGGCAAAATTATTAATATTTTAAATATTATTTTGAATAAAAATCATTATCTAAGTGTGAGTTTTAATGGAAAACACAAAAAAAATGGTATAGGTGACCCCAAACTTTTGAACAGTAGTTTATATAAAAAAAAGTCTCACATTCTCTCAGAAAAGGATAGAAAATTGCAAGAGAAGATTCATCTTCATTAGCATTCACGCATACCACTGAAGACAAGATAAATGTGACAATATATTCATTAAAAAAAATACAAAAAAATCTGCACTTGCGATGCACAGCTGAATAACGTAATGTGCGGATATCAAACTGTACGCATACTTGCATAAGAATTCAATCTTGCCTGAGAAAGTCTAGAATTTAAGAAAAGCAAAACGATACAGTTAAGAGAAGCAGTAGTTTAAAGTATCCAAACTTGTTGGAAAATATTAAGACACCCACTCAGAACCAAGCATGGCGACATACGTTTGCCCTGGGTTTTTTTTGGGGGGGTTTTTTTGTGGAAATCTAAGAGCACCCTAAAAGAGATAGCAACCCAACAAACCAGGCCACTCCCACTGAAACCTGCTCGCCGAGGTAACGCAAACCTGCTGAACTGCATCACCTAATACCTTCAACTGCTTCAACGGCGACACTGCCCTGCCTTCTCCCGTGTGTGTGTGTGTGTGTGTGTGTGTGTGTGTGTGTGTATAAATGTGTAAATCTAAGGGGTATTCCCTGAAAGTGTATACAGTATGTGTGCACGCATGCATCCATTTGCATAGTTTGGGTGATAAAAAAAAAAAAATCACAGATCCTGTGAAGTTAACCAGAAGTTTACAGCGTGCACGTCACTGCAGACATGCCAATTGTAAACAGTCAACTATGTCCCTCTGAATACTCTTTGTGTTGTTCTTTTTTTTTCTTTTGATGGGAGAATAACCAGGACATCCATCAGGTAAGTTTCAAGTTTGTTTGGTTTTGTTTGTTTAAAAAAAGAAAAAAAAAGAATATGGTGAAATGAAATGTGAATGAAAGGATTGTTTTGTTTGTTTTATCAATGCACAAAAAGACAAAGATGTAGCACAAGGGCATTTTTGATGTTTTTTTGGGCGCACGATGTTCGTCAGCCAAATGCCATTAAAAGGACGGTAAAAAAAACTCAAGAGACCTCGTCTTGAGATGAAAGCTGTCGTCTTGTGTTGCCATTCAGACTCGTGAGTCATCTCAAGACATTACTCCATCATTACTCATGCTGAGAGGGATTTTAAACTTCACCACGCAGCCACAGCATCACGACTTTGTCTCGCATGGTTCTGGTGAAACGCACACGCTGACCCCTGCACCTCTACGCCTTCCTCATTTTACACAAATTACATCATTACACTACCGTTCAAAAGTTTGGGGTCACATACAAATGTACTTATTTTTGAAGGAAAAACACTTTTCAATGAATATAACATTATATATATATATATAACATTGTTAATGTGGTAAACGTCTATTCAAGCTGCAAACGTCTGGTTTTTAATGGAATATGTACATGTACAGGTGTATAGAGGCCCATTTCCAGTGTTCTAATGGTACATTGTGTTTGCTAATCGCATTAGAAGGCTATTGGATCATTAGAAAACCCTTGTGCAATAATGTTAGCACAGCTGAAAACAGTTTTGCTGGTTCTTTGACGAAAGCAAAATTATTATTTTGAATAAAAATCATTAACTCAAATTAATGGAAAACACAAACTTTTGAACGGTAGTGTAGATATTTGTTGCTTGCATTCTAATTGTATTCCTTATTATGTGGTGTATGTCCTTATGTTTGTATACTTTATTCTAATATGTTCTTCCTTTGTATGACCGTTTTCTGTTTTATGATTTATGATTTACATTTCATCTCTTATATCTTCCCATATCGTCATTTAAGAGTTATATACTGCTTGAAACCATGCTGCTGTAACACAACAGTCTGTCTGTCGAGTATTCATTTTATACGACCAGGGAGTGACTCAAAGGCACAAGACTCAAAAGGTGAAAACAATACTAATTGAGCTGTTGCGGCTTGATTTGAACTATGGATGTTGGTGGTAAGCGTATTATCTATTTTGGGGGGTTTTCTGATAAGAATACACAGAGGTAACTACTGTCATAAGTTGATAAGTGTGATGTTTTATTGTCAGGCTTTTCCTTTAAAAAAAAACAAAACGAAAAAAAAAAAAGTCTACGTTCCCTGACCTGTACTCGAAATAAATGGCTGGCAATGTTTGTTTTTTTAAAGATTATGTTTAAGAATCTTTTCACCTTTTGATGTTTTCCTGAACCCGAGCACTGAACCAATGACCCCTCTATGGCCCCCCCAACTTTCCCTGATGGCAGGAAACCAGCAGAATCAAATCAATTAGCTGCCATTCTTTCTTCCAATTCCGCCTCAGGTAATGAGGTATGCCTAGAAGGAGATGCAACAGGGGCAAGATTGGTAGGGACACTGGGGTTGATGGGGGGGGTTTGGCTGAGGTGAGCACGTGGACGAGCAAGGGACACTTCAAACTTCAAAGGATTCAGATTAGACAAAAACACAAGTTATGAGTCGGGGGGGGGAGAGGAGGGACCACACAAATCTAATTTATCTAAAAAGGGGAAATGCAGACAACGAGGAGTTGGAGGTAAACTACTCTTGACCCCACATTTACCTGGTTACCACTCCCCCCCACCCCACCTATCTGTTCCTTATCCCTTCCTCCCTCCCTCCTCTCCAGATCTGATTAAGTCGCGGTGGAAGGGAGCCTCCACTAGTTAAGGAACCCTGTCATGACAAAGAGAAACACAAAGCATGACCTGCATTCAATTGGAAACGGATCCACAGTTGAGGGGCAAATAGGGAGGGAGCCAGAGGAAGAGAAAGAGGGAGAGAGATGGAGATAATTGAATCAAGGCTGTGGGGGAAGAAGATAAATCTTATTATTGATACTTCAGTTGAGCAAAGGGACAGAGAGAGAGAGAGAGAGAGAGAGAGAGAGAGAGAGAGAGAGAGAGAGGGGGGGGGGGGGGGAGAGAGAGAGATCAGTCTCACTTCATTGAGACAGTTAATTTATCTGGATCATTTAGTCGACTGTTGAAGTTTAAAAAGTGTGCATGTATGTACAAACTGGGCATGTGTGTGTTTCTCTTTTCATCCTTTCTTACACACTGCTCTGTTTTAATAAAACAGTTGTTTTTTTTACTTGCCAAATTCTGTGTTGTCCTGTGTCCACTCAGAAACTCTTTCACTTTGTATATTTTACATTATTATACGCATCTACAATTTCCACAGAGGATGAAACGAGGTGGAAAGCAAACTCGGACTTGTCTTTTCCCGAAACGAGGTGATCTCTCCAGCACAAACACAGAACAAATGTGTCATTTTTCCAGCTTTCCAATTGGCTGATTTGTCGAAGGCTCGTGTTGTTATTGTAATGTTCCTCTTCGAGGAAAAGCCAGTGAAAACACAATCGTTGTCTTGGTAACTGCTCGTGTAGGTGTCTGAGTAGTTACAGTATACTTCCCCTCGCTGAAGTGCTACAGCTCTTTCACCTGAAATTCAGAAAATACCTTGCATTACAAACCGTGTGTGTGTGTGTATGTGTGTTCCACTTTACAGTAGTGCTTAGGAAACAACTTACAAATCTGTAATTTATCCACATGACAGTTTATACTCCGCAATGGTCACCTTTGCCACAACGATGATCTCATCCCACATAACAGCGAAAACACACGGACACAGACACACACAGACACACACAGTAGTTTGATTATATCACTCCTTGGCAAGAAGCTGGGAAAACACATGTGCTCTTCTCTTAAAGCCACACATGAAGTGTCAAAGGTAGAGCTTAAGTAATACAGAGCTTAACCATTACAAAGACTAACTGAGTCCATGCTGTATTTGGCCCAGTGTGACTTATTTTTCCCTTGACTGTCCAGCTGCATGATTCAAGCTGCAGGAAGAAGAAAATCAAACGTTGCCATGCAGTTGCATGTATCTGCAGGAAAAAACTATAGTTTTAGCTTTGTTTGGTATACTTTAAATACAAAATAGTATCTGCAAGAAGCATTTTCAGCAACACATGACTGCTGTAATGAGTTCTAGAGGCTGCTGCGAATGACCGTGGTCAATAATAGATGAGGTGGACAGCAAGGATGACTAGCTACATGGAAATTCAAGAGGCTGGTTGAGGTGAGGAAACCGTCCCGCTCACCTTCTCTCCTCCGTCTCACTCTAACTCTCAGTCTTTTATCTCGCACACACACACACACACACAGACACACACACCACACAGCTGCCATGTTCATAGGCGAGCAAACACAGCATATACTGTGTGCGTCCGACACACAGACACACAAACAAACACACGGAAACAACAGGCAGAGCCAGCTACCATTTCAAGTAGACTATGTGTAAATAAACCTTTGAAGCCAAACTAAATTTTAAAGCTCTGGACCCATTGCAAAATGGACATTTCTTCCTTGCTTTCTTATACTCAATTAATATGTCACCACAAGCCTTGACCACAGGACCCGGGTAAAATAAGCGAGCCACTTCAGCCCTCAGAAAGAAGAGAGAGGGACATAAATTGCCCTCTTTAGTGTAAAGGAGTCTTCCAAAAAAAACTCAATAAGCTGTGAGGGGGCACCTGCGGCACTGAAAATAAATAAGTTGTCTCTTTTTGTTCCCACCCTGCTAACACCCTCATCACCTCAGGACCAACCTGTGAAAACACTTCTATTTACCCACTTTCATCAGGTATTCCCTCACTCTCTCTCTCTCAATCTCTCTCTCTGCAGCCACACACACATTTCTGACATGGACTGGTGCATCCACACTTATGACTTAATTAAACGTTTCTCAGCGACGTATTTTCCACAAATGGGGTTCCTTTGTGCCTCAATGACAAAAATATAACCGGACTAATTGTTTAAAAGGTTGTTATTTTACATCACTTAAAAAGGAATAGAGGAAATTTCCACAGATTGCTGCACACTTTGTTGTCGTCGGTCCATGGGGACTAATTATAAATGGTCACATTTCTGTACTTGGTGCTTCCAAAAGCAAAATAATAAAATAACTTATGTGAGTAATCACAGTAAATTATGGTGAACAACATTTATATAGCACTTTGCTAGACTTGAAAAGTATTTACAGTGCAGTTTTTGCCATTTACCATATACATACACATTGACAGTTCCATCTACCTGGAGCCATTTTCCCTATTAAACATTCGCAGTCTTGCCCAATACTTGACCCAGCACACAGACTGGAGGAAGCAGGGATCGAACTACAGACAAAGCATTGGCACATTAGAAAATAAAAAATAAATAAATAAAAATTGATGATTAAAAAATGTTCACTAAATAATTCATCTCCAATAAACGACATCAAGACAGCCGACTGTAGGCTAATAATGAGGAGGGGGAGCCGTTTGGAGGAGCACAATGCCACCGTAATTTTCACCCTTGTTGTGTCGGCTCACTGCATTTAGTCCGCTGCTACACCTGACACTGCTTCTTCCACCTGTGGTGTGTGTGTGTGTGTGTGATCTGATCTTAAAAAACAACGAAGGTATGAAGAGCGAATCTACACAGGTACGCAATTCAAATCTCCAACTAGACTAAGACGAGGCTACGACGTTCGTTTGGTTAGACTAATTCATCTTTTCACTACCTCAGTTTTAAGCAACGGATGACAAGCAAAGTTTTGGTAAACATTAAAGGGAAACATATAAAATGTCCCACCATATTTTGAAAATTAAATTTGGAAAATCACCACTACAATTTGTGATTTTCCTCCCTGTGCTATATTATGGCTATAACATAGTAAGAAATAAAGAAAAAACACACGTCTTGATCCTTTATATCACATAAGACTTAGATAGAATATATATGGTCATTGGTTTCAAAGGTGCAGTTGTAAGTGACCAACAGGTCAGAGCAATGCTGGACTTGTTTGTGTGTACGAGTGGGTAATGTGTGTGTGTGTGTGTGCACGTGTGTGTGTCTTGGCAGGCCCAGATGGCAGGCGGGCAAGGGGGACAGTGGGCCAAGTGGACAGGAAGCAGTGAGGGACAGTTCTGGTTACGAGGATCAGACAACGGGACGGACTGCGTTCAAAGCTACTGCCTCTACCGCACTCAAGGTGTGGGTTACACTCCTCCACACAAGGGATACACACACACACACACACATTCTGGTACGTGTGCTATTGTAGCTGTGTGCGTGTCTCTTAGTATTTCAATTAACATGGATAGGCAAAACGTGCACACACATGCACGCGCGAATGTGGTCACACACAAACCCCACCGCCCGCTCTTCTCCCTCGCAGATCCACTTAAAAGGGCTCGTATCAATTGTCAGTGGCCATGTTTAGTTGTTTAGGCCCCTTCTCTTCACTGATGAGGACCAGACCATGGAAAATGCATTCACCCATTAGCCACATGTTGCTTCTAATACTGACCCAATAAAATGCTATTCCCCCCTGCCACGCAGAGTTCATCTGGCGCACCACACAGAGAGAAGACAAATGGACAAAAAGGAAAGACTTCAAAAGTTTATGAAGCAAACTGGAGGATGCAGTGATGGACATAGGTGAGAGCAGCAGCAGCAGCAGCAGCAGTGAGAGGAGGCAAATAAAGATGCAGCAGTGCTAAAGAAGAGGGAAGCATGCGGGTCTGCTGCTAATTTCCCGCCCTGAGTGCAGTAATCTGAGGGGAAGATTAAGGTGAAGGAGTTATTCTTAACTATTTTATTAAGAGGTGCTTTAGGCGGTGGAAGAAAGGGCTTTAGAGCTCCTCCAGCAGCGTGCCATACAATACAAGACAAACATTTGCTGTTATTTCACCAAAGTACTCTCAGATGTGCTGGGTCGGGGCCTTGCCTTTTGCCGTGGAGGAACTTGGCATCAAAGTTCTCTACAGTCCTCTGAAAACAAAAAAAAATCTGCCCTTCTTTTCTGCGGGTCCTGCCCTGAGCCCGTGTCCGGCAGATAAATTGCAAGGCGTCAAAAGAAAGGATGGCAAACCTCACACCTAGTTATAATTAAAAAGGGAGAGCCGTTCGGATGCAGAGGAAGAGACGCATACGTATGTTGAAGCTGCCAGAGGCAAAGCGCAAATCTGAATAATCGTATTCATATTTCCATCTAAATTCATCTTCATACGAATTCACCCTCACTTTAAGCAGCACCAGCTTTTAATGTTTCAAAACAATAAATAATAATAATAAAAAAAAACATTAAATTAATAATTTCAAATATCCGTTTTGTTTATTTTCCTTTGTTGCTGCTTCATGATGCCATTCCTCAGACACTAACCGCTCTTCCACAACTGAAAAACAAAATGCCCCTGAGAGTGCATGTGCGCCTGAATGTGGTCTTCCAAGAGAACTTTTACTGCATCCAGGAAAAATGAAGAGAAACACATTTATGAGGCCAACATGTCACTTAGTCAACGAAATTACAGCAATACCGGCCGTGTAGTCTTCAGCTTATCCCGATTTGACCAACACGCTGGTTCCAGAGAGCAAGCATTGGTTTGGAATAATGTATTTCCTAATTAAAATAGCTTAATTGACATGTCCAAAAAAAACCTCAGAACTTTGCACTGAACGGATAGGCAGGAACCACAGAAGTGGCCGTTTCAACCTCTCATAAAACACAATTCAGAAACCGGATCTTCCTCTTTCCTTTTCTGTACTCGTAAGGGAGGATGTGGCCTGACTTGATGAGGAGAGAGGTAACGAGTGAGGGAGACATGAGACTTTTATTTAAGCCTCTCCTTAAATAAAACTATAGAAGTGTAACATCTCCTAAATGCAACAAGTATCACAAATTAGTAGCTGGAGTAAAATGAACCATTTCCCTTTGATGCCGGGATGATCCAACATAGATTCAACATCCGATTGATCGTGCTAACAGTGGAGACCAACAAGAAAGAAGTTCATGACATCATCCGAGTCCTTAGGTGATGATGTGTGAACTGCAGGAAAGAGCAGCTGTGGCTGGGAAATGACAGCAACAGAGAGATACTAGGGATGGCAGGACAAGATGTCATTCCCCTTGAAAGGAAGTGGGATTAAAGAATTTATGCTCCATAAAACTAACAATATAACAATAATGGTCATTGGTTTGACACGTTCAGATGTGACAGGACGTTTGCTTTGTTGTTTTTTTTTCCTCAGTTAAACCATTAGAGGTCAAATGAAACATGTCTTAAGCTTGCTGGGACGTCAGCTTTCTTTCTGTGTTCTAACTGAGCTAATCCCAGTCTTAAAAAAACCAAAGCCAAACTCGGCGATACTAGTGTAACTGGTCTGGGTGTCTGCAGCTCAAACTACCATCCAGTTGGAGTCAATACAGGACATGAAACCACTCCTTTGCTGAAAAAGGGATTTTTGAGTGTGGGTGAAAACTCTTACTGTGTGTACGTGTGTGTGTGTGCGTGTGCGTGTGTCTGGTTTATTGGATAGAGTCCACCATGCATGGTCTCCAAACAGAAAGGGAAGTTGATACTCACACTACACACAGACCAGCATCTTAACCGTTTTTCTCAAATGTGTCAAGACTAATCAATTCAAAGCACTACATTAAAATATATCAAATGTTTATATTACAAGAAGTACAATAGCAAGGAGTAAAAAAAAATAAAAATGACAAACTTCAAGGTGTGTTTCCTGTCTGTTTAGCTTCACCCATAATCACACTCATCAAAGCACTAAAAAGCTACTTATAACCTCTTACATTTCTTTCAAACTAAACACATGCACCTTCCCTCATAAAAAACCTCAATGTTGTCTTGTGCAAATCTGTTGTTGGAGCGTAACATTAAAAACACTCACTATTACTGCACGACATTCTTCATTCTGAATGCCATTAGGTGAAAACCCATCTTGTCCCTGTACAGAGGTTGTACAATAAACACAAGCCGCGCACTTTGCCTCTGGGACCCCGAGCATCACAGAGACGCAATCTTGTAATAGAGCTATTTGTTTTCCTCAGAAAAGCTGTCCAAATGCCCTCACTGGGATCGCTGGCCTGCACAAAGGCCAGCTATGAATTGGTCAAATCCGTTGGGGCGGGTTATTGATTAGGCCTGCAGCTAGTAGAACGCAAATATGCAGCTAAATTAGAAATGAGTTTGTGTGTGAGCGAGACCGCGTGTGCGCGTTTGTGTGCCTCAACCAAGTTTTAAAAACTGCAGAAGGTAAAATTACAATCAGTTTTAGTAAAGCCTAACACATTTTTTTTTTTTTTTTGTGAAGAAGCCAATGCTAGAATTTATATTTTATTTTACCGGTAAAAGGGAAGACATGTAGGGTATAAAGCAGAGGGGCCTAAACCTCAAAATGACCTGGGGGCCAGTGAACTTCTAGTCTGGTCAAGCCCTACAATTCAGGAAAATTATCGTAATTAAAATGATATCTTGAAAATCCATCATTATGTTGGAATTACAAATATTTAGGATGACACACCAAGTTTTTGTTTTGATGTATAGTTCACAAAAAAAACATATTCATGATGCAAAATGAATCTATAAATAACAAAAACAGACATAAATTAATATTAAATCAAAATATACATATGTCGACAATTGTAATTAAAATACAAAACGAGCTTATATATAAATAAATGTTGAATTTAATCATTTCAAAAAGTGTAGGGCTGCAGGACATCGATTGGCGGGCCACAAGTTGGAGACCCCTGGTATAAAGACAATGTCACTCTTTTGTGATTTTTTTAACATGTAAAACCACATTTTAAATGTGTATATATGCTGTAAAGGCACTTAAGGTAACTCACACAATCTGAGACAACAAATCTGTAGATGCTAACTACACTCCAGCACCAACACCAAATTCAGTCATCGCGTGTTCACATCTGTTGCCCTCCCTCTTCGACATCTCTCTTTTCACCACAAGCAGTTTGTCAGGGTCAGAAAGCAATTTAAAACCTCTATTAATGAGAGTCAGTGAGAGAGACAGAAGTGACAGAGGGAGAAGTTAAAGGGAGGGGAAAAGAAAGAAAGATGAGGTAGTGGCGCAGAGAGGAAAAGAAGAAGAGGATGAGGAAGGAGGGAGGGGTAGGCTGGGGTGTCAGCCATCAAAGCAGGCCAGGAGAAAAGAAGGCCAGGTGCTGGTTGTGGGAATGTGCCGTCCACAGTTCCAGAGACCAAGTGTGCATTTGTGTGTGTGTGTGTGTGTGTGTGTGTGTGTGTGTGTGTGTGTGTGTGTGTGTGTGTAGGGGGTGGTGGTAATTAGCCAAGCCTGGAGGACAGAAAGAGGGAGAGAGAGAGAGAGAGAGGGCCCTCCAGGGCCCGTGGGGATAGCCCCTCCGAGAGGATACCATTTGCACTTCTACAGGAGCCGCCAGCCTCCGGGCCACAAAAAAGGGGAAAAGGGGAACTATGGCATCCTTTATCAGGCTGGACAAAGACGCCGCATCTTTTCAAAGAAGACTGAAGAAAGAAAGAGAGAGAGAGCGAGAGAGAGAAACTCCAGTGTTCCAGAGAAGGAGGGGAAAAGGAGAAGAGAAAAAAGAATCCTAGGACTGGTCAGGAGACAGGCGCAGAGAGAGAGATGCCAGTGTGTGGGTTGCAAAGCGAGACAGGAGGTTACGGTCACACTGGGACCCAGTCAGTCCTCCGAGACACCAGAAATTCACTCATGTCCCACACAAACATACTCAGATAACACATGCAGCAGTGTTGCACAATGATATTCCCATGTGCCAAACAACAGAAAAACAAAATAAGGTAATTTGTAATCATCTCTACCATTTTCCGTCCAAGTCCCCGTTCTCGGCGTGAAATTATGAAATGTCTCCCCCGTACAAAACAATGGCTTTGCCACAAAAGAGATTGTTCAGTTTGTTTTTCACTTCATCTCGTGGAAGCTAAGTAGAGGCGGTTGATAAGGAGCCAAAATGGCCACTCTCACCTTTGACATTATCAGGAAATCTTAAGAGTTTTGCCCTCCTGTCGGGCAGAGGAAAGTGGAGGTCATTGACATTACTTTTACCTATTACCTTTGGAGTAGGCCAACACAGGGGGGTGAATGGTGGCCTTTGAGGCTGTGCAGCTTTGTGTTCCCTGTTGGAGAGCAGCCTGACAGCCATAGTTGAGTGGGGGTCAAAGGTCAGACAGGTCATGTGATAAGGCATTTCAGACCTGCATATAGGGCCCCAGACTGAAGAGGCCTGAAAAACCTCAAGACCCCCCCCCCCCACCCCCTCTGTGTATATCTCCTCTTCCTTTCTCTCCGTCTCTCCCTCTCTCTCCGGACACAAAATGCCATTTGTTGTCCATCAGTCAGTAGCGAAGGGCCCGGGTCGGGCCCTGTGCTGAAAGCTCCATTCACACACCCTCTCACCCAGGGATGTTTTTGCAATTCAATATTTTCACACGCAGGCAGCTTCATCGTTACTTTGGAACCGTACACTTGGCAGGATGAGGATCAGGGCCTCTGGGACAGAGGGGCAGGGAGGTGGAGGGCAGGAGGAGAGGGGGTCAGCACAGAGAAAACTTAGTGTCGGGCGGGGATGGGCATACGTTCGGTTAATGGGCCATCTTGAAATGTTTTAGCCGAGACCCCTCCAACACCTACACACATGCAAACAAGTGTGCGCACAATCTTGTGATTGGGTACACACACACGCAAACACATTCCATCCTACTCATCACTTCACAACCAATCTGACTCCAGGTTAACGAGGAGGCCTCTTATTTCCTTCATCAAAAATCTCTACCCGAGATGTTGTGTTTCTAGTCAAAAACGTGCCCCACTGTTACACATTTAAATAAATGATATGTGACACTTGTGCGGTAACAGATCTAAAGTCAACAAGACTAATGTTATGCATTATTTATGTTAGCCAAAACATTTCCAACACCCTTTAAATCCATAGAAATCTGTATTTCTAGATTTTAATTGTGGTCCTCTTTTAATGACCTCATGCTTTGTGCTATGACTTCCGGAGCAAACCCACTATGAAACGTCACAACTCATTGTCATTTGATGCACATTCTGTAGACAAAGCTCTTCCAGGAAAATGCAAAAACACACAGAGAAACCAAACAAGACAACAGTTCCCATGATCCCACGCTGCTTCCTGACACAATCACACTAGGTCTTTTGTCATTCTTTTGACTGAGAGACATCTAGCAGCAGAAGTTACATACCGTGCATTTAAATGTATACCACGACAACATTTAGAAAGTCATTAATAAACTCGAAACTGCTTTTTGAGATTATGTATTTGGCCATTTCACAAAGATTACCAAAGCAACAGATCGCAAAGCCAAGGAACATCCAAAAAACAAAAGCACGAGCTCCATGGAAATGTTCCTCGTTTGAACCAAAGCATTTCAGGAGATTTGTTCCAATTCCACAGCTGTATCACCAGAGGATTTGTTTAGCATACAGAGTGGCTGAGGTAAAGAGAGGGAGCTCTTAATATATTTATCCCGTGCACCACACTCTACTTAATGAAATTAAACCACACCAATAGTGGCCCTTTGTCTCTGGGGAGTTCAGTAATCAACATGCCACCAGTTTTCATTTTGTATGAAAATAAATGGCAGCCGGTGATATGGGCCTAATTGTGCTGCACTGGGGAGGAGCCGGGTAAGAAAGGGAACTTACAGCAGGGATGTAGTGCAGCCAATTTTCATGGACAGCAGCACTCGAGAGGTGGTCAAATAAGCAGAGGCATTCATCTGGGGACTGGTACCCCCCGCATCTACTCTCTCCCCCCCCCCCCCTTTCCTTCTCTTTCTATCCATCATACTCACAAAGAAAGTTAGCCAAGTATCAAACAAACGGAGAACTGGTGAGTCTTACGCACTAGCGCTTGGCAGGGTCACTGGATAATGACAGCTCAATTACTGTGAATCTCCTTGTACATCGCCCCCGCCAGTCCAATCCCCACGCCCGCCCCACCTAGCACGGCAAATTTGTCAAACTCACCCAAACGATGGGTCTGACAGTGTAATCGCTAACTGTCCCCACCGACATGAAAGAGGTCTTTATCTGGCCAAATCAAAGAACCTGATCTCTGAGAGAAAAGGGTGGGTGGGGGGGTGGGGGGGGTGACCAAAGAACAGAAATGTCCCGCTTGGCCCCTGTGAGGCTTGGAGATGTCTCTAATCCGCTTTAATGAGACACTGCATGCCCATCTTTGCGGTAATGACGAATCACAGTGAGGAAGACGGTGAGGAGGAGGAAGGAGGAGTGGGTAAGATAGAAGTAGAGATGGAGCCAAGGCTTTGAACTGGCGGCCTGATGAAAGGGGATGAAGGCTAGGGGGGAGTTTACAGCCACGCTGCCTCTTCTCACCACTGTCTGTGTCAGAGACGGGCAGACAAACAGCCCAGGGGACAGAGCAGTTTGTCCTCTTATCATATCTGGACAGGATGAGCCATCATCTGCTCTGAGTGTGTTTGTGTGTGTGTGTGTGTGTGTGATCGTGCAGAGTTTGGAGCTGCAATTTGTGGAAATACTGTAAGAGAAGACCATGAACACTTCACTGAAAATTCTCAGCTGATTTCTATGACGACTAAATACAGAGTTACACTTGCTTGGTGTAATTGTGTTCTATTAAAATATATTTATATAATTTAATATACATGATGATGTAGCAAATGCCCACAGGTGCATTACATGACACCAAACTCCTCGACAGCATCAAGGCCCACATTTGATTCCATCTTATGATCAAAATATGTTCCCGTCGTCCACTCTTTGTGTTAAAGGACCGCGTGTCTCGGTGCGAAGACAAGATTCTGTAAACAAACACAGAGCAGAGGCCACGGTGTGAATGAAAGAGGGAACAACATAAAGGACACGAGGTTCCGGAACGGATGAAAAGGAAAAGAGCTGGCCGAGGACAAATGAAGAAATTAGAGGAAAGACACAGAGCAAGGGAGCAAGTGAACGGGCTAATACCAAACAAATCGGGATTATACCCAGATAAGACTAGTCACAATGCTGTGCAATCCTGCGGATATCATAATGCAAGGAGGAATCATGAGGGCTGCTTAAGCACGCTAATTAGGGACCTGACACATTTGCCCCTTGTTTTGCAAACAACACACACTGTTTAGCAGCGGGTGGTGTGCAGTCACACTAGACACAGAGAGAGATAATCATTAATCAGCATAGTGAAGAAGCAAAATTCAGGTTTTTCCTATATAGGATGACTGCAGCAGTCACAGTGGTTTGTTAGTTCTGAGGAGCTAGATGGAATCTTTTAGATATGGTCTATGGGACTTAACTCGATAAGCAACTACAGGTCAAGACAAAATGCGTGTGTCTGCAGTGTAATGGCTTTCCTTTAAAAAAAAAAGAAAATTGGGCAAAGTCTTCAAATGCTGCTCAGCTATTTTTAAAAGGACCATGTCCCATCTGCAGGCCTGAAGAATGAGGGCTATGAGAAGAGACAAGAAACAGGGGGCCGCTAAAAAAGAAAACATCGGGGATATATCTTAAACTGTCTCAGGCATGCCACAGTCTCCACTGCCAAAGCGCTGGGAGATTGCCATGCTTTTACAAACATGGCGGATGAGGTCATGGTGCAAGGCAGGAAAGGGGGCATATTTGCCAAATGGATAATGTGAGGTCAACATATCGTTGGAATGAATGGGATTTAGAGCCATGTGCAAGGGCTTAATGCACTGGTATTTGTATGTCAACTCAAAATTTGACTGAGCCAGCATAAGACCAGGCAAGATGGCTAAAACTCATGCGTGTGTGTGTGTGTGTGTGTGTGTGTGTGTGTGTGTGTGTGTGTGTGTGTGTGTGTGTGTGTGACAGAGTTTTCTCCTGTGTGTCCAGGTGTAAGAAATGCCCACCCATCGCTGTGCTAGACCTGGCCAAGGTCAAAGCTCGGAACAGTGACAGGACCTCCAACAACTGCTCAAAATGGTGTGTGTCATGCACACATACATCTACACCCGTTCTCTCTCACACACACACACTTAGTGAGCCAACACACTGCCAGCTCCTGCTGGTTAGATGACATTTACACTCAACCTTTCTCGTTTGTGATTGATTGGGGTTAAATCAGACCAATGCCCAAAAATATGTCACTGCTAGGTGTGTGTATGTTGAATTTGTTGCCTCTTTAGGGCCTTTTATGGCATAAACACTGACCTTGTCAGGACCGGTAGTCCGCATTGAGACCAAAGCCTGGTCCTACTGAGGCAGAATCTTATTTCTGAGGAAGTGGTTACATTTAAGTCGAAGGTTTGAATTGTGGTTAGGTTAAGGTTAGGGTTAGAAATGAAATAGTTATGGTTAAGTTGAGGGATAATGCTTTGTTTAAGCTGTCCAAAGAAATGGAAGGCAACGTGGTGTCCTAAGAAGAACAGCTGCACAAACCTGTGTGTGTGCACGTGTGCAGATCAGTCATTACAACGTTCGACTTTGTGCTCCTGACCAAACCTCTTCCCTTTCTTTCTCTGTGTGCAGTCCTGAAGTGACAAAATAAAAAAATCACATCTTTAAAGCGTTGCCATGGAGCTTAGCTGATGCGAGGCCAGTTGCAAATGATAAAACAAATACGATACCGAAAACACGATGCTTAAAACAGCTGAGCGGTGCATAAAAGTGATCTATGTATTTTGTAGGCACATTGGGATCAAGAGTCGTTCCAAAACCCCGCAGTCTTTGACGTCTCTGTTCTCGGCCAAAACGGCAGCACATTTACAACAGTAACTGTCTGCACAACAATAAAAGCATTGAAATCACAGTCGGGGAGGAAAACAGGGAGTCGTGCTGTCGTTAGTAAAAGAAAACATTCAAAAGTTTTCAGCGGAAAAGTCGTAAAAAAATACCATTTAAGCAAATGATTCTAATATATCAGCTGAACTATCCTCCAATAAATTAATCTTCCCTCTTTACAGCTTTAGAGCTCACAGTGTAACAAGCTCCTTGTATTTAAAGCATGTCTTCGGTTTATGGCCTGCACAGGTGGAAGAGATCATGAAAGTTGTCTTTATTGGCCGACTGTTTCAAAGATTTAGGACTAAGCAGAAGCAAAACTTCAGACTGCACTGTCCTCCACATTTCAAGGTAATAGGAATACTTTACAGGAAAGAACAGTTTTCCTGTAAGAGTCTGCTCTCACAGAAAATTTGACGATATGGTTACAAATGGCAATACTTCTTTATTTGTATCGTATTATGTGAAACAAATGTGGACCACATGTTACTGAACCAGCCATACTGAAGGCTTAACCTAACTTTAACCCAAGTAACTTCACCTTACGACAAATTCATTCATTATAAACAGGCACATTTATGGCTGTGTCACTTAAAGGGGATCAATTGTTTTGTCTTGTGTGAACAGAATAAAGCCATTTTCTTACTAAACACACAAATACGAGGAAACAGCTCCAGAAATAAATATAGAGAAAAGGACCAACAGCCTCACTGCTGAGTGAGGAACCCAATGTAGACTTCCATAATCCAGTACTTATGCAGCATATGTGGCTGTGCCAAATGTGGACTGATGCAATTAGTTAGGCTACACAATTTTTCAGTCCTTCAAAAATTGACACAAATGGCTCTAAAATTGCTCCAAATGCTGAGATCAAAACGTCCAGGACCAGGGAAAAGAAAGTGAATGGAGTGATTCGGTAATGAAAATGTGATTTTACAAAAATCCTGCAGAGCAACTTGTTTTCATAACAAGGTGGCGAACATCGGACTGGCAAGAAAAAAAGAAAAAGAAATGTACAGAACACCACATAAACAACCTGACGTTTTCTAAATCGTCAGTGAGATTACCACACAGCAGTATTGAAACTATAAGACTGCACTGAGTGATGGAAAGATCATTCAAATCACAGGTGATGCAAAATTTAGCTGCAAGAGTCTCAGGTTTCAGGTTCTTGTCTCACACAAAAAAGGCCTGAAAAAAGTCGAATTAAGTTTTCGCAAGGAACGTTCATTTTTGCATTATTACCACGAATAAATAATAATAAAAAAGGATGTCGCAAAAATAAAACCTAAGAGTCATCAAAAACATGTACTCTTGTTGTTTCCAATGGCTGAGATAGAAGAGATTTAAAGCTCCATGAGGGGTAAAAACAACCACACATTACACCCAACAGTCCAGCTCCCTCGCATTTGATGATCCTATCATTTTTATGTCGGGGCTCTAATCTGTGAACATGGAGGAGTTGCTATCTGACACACATTACAGCTGCATAGCAGTAATAGATGGAAGCCTGCACACGCAGGACCCTGAGCGTTTAGCCAGAAGTTCAACATAGCTACCATTGTTGGTTTTAAAGTGTTATGGGTTGGGTTTTATTACTTCTGTCAAAACATCAGACGCTTGTTGAGCCAGGCCAAGTTCATGACTGGGAGTCCACCTAATAAGGGCCTTTTAACACAAGAGATCAATAGAAGATCTGCCAATGACTGCATACAACAACAACAACAACAACAGAAAAGAGCAGACACAAACAAGTTGTGAGCATTTGGATCAGACTGGTGGGGTGCACTATCAGCAAAATGAGAGAGTGGGGTGGTGGTGGTTACCCTCCATTGCCTTGATAACGCAGATGGCTTCAGTAAATAAAACAGGTTTAGAAAATCAATATTGTGGCCAGAATGGAAATTGTGTCAGCCCCTATCGGTTTCTCTGCGTGTGTGAAAATATATTACACGTCCCTGTTTTAATTTACAATTCTTCTGTCTCTCTCTGTGTGTGTGTGTGTATGTGTGTGTGTTTTAAAGCTGCACGTGGGCAAAGCAGCGTTTACCACAATGAAACAGCCGCAAAAGTGTCAATTACTTCACCAATAAAACAGTCGCAATTATGGCGCACAATTACGCACACACACGCAAGTATGGAAACAAACTAAAAAAAACAAAAAAAACAAAACACAAAATCTATTTCCCTGTCACATTGGTGTCATATTTTCTGCAACACTCTACTTATCGATTTATCCTTTATAAAAATGATTATTAAAAAAAACTAAATAAAAAGTGTCGGTGCATTTCTTTAAGACATAATAAAAATGTGTGTAAATATTCAAAATCAAATAGTTAATAATTGTGCAATTAATAAAAAAAAACACTATGTCACGTTTAATCATGCACACAAATATGTGAGAGAAAGAGAATAATACATTAAAAAATAAATAAATATATGCATTAGCACTTAAACACAAACATAAATAAAGGCTGCACAGAATCCACGGAGTCACAAGTGTCACGACCTCTAGCCGTTGCTGTCCATGTGCCCAGAGAAACACACATGTGCGTAAAAAAGTTGAAAAATAAAAATGACGAAGCATGTGGTGCAGAGATCTGCAGAGAGAGAGGCCTCCTGAGCTCAGCCACAGGCGCGACACAGGCAGAGTTTCACCTTTAAACGGCAGAAAAAGAAACCAAGAAGGTAGGAATAAGGGGGGATGGTGGGCTTTATTTTATTATTTTTTTATTCCCACGCGTTGTATTCAAAAGTTGTGTGAGCCTATGCCTGCTCTGAGTGTGTGTGTGTGTATGTTTTTGTTGTTGTTGTTTCTTCTTCTCCTCTGTCGCTCATTTACCAAACACAGCACATGTGAGGCCTGCGTCAGTGCATGCGGACACTCCAGCGCCCCACAAAGCCAGCTATTTGTGTTCATTAGCACCAGGATCAACAGACTATCAGGGCCTGTGTGGAGATCAAGACCAAGTGCAATTACTGGCACGAAGCACAGCATCCTCGACGTGTTCGAGTATTTTTTTTACTGCAGAAACACAGCTCAGTTACCGTTCCTGCTTTTCGTTCCCTTCTTTTTTCACCCCCCCTCCTCCTCTCTTTAATTTATTTATTTCCTTGTCTCAAACTCTTGCGGGAACTTGACCCCCTGTGCATAAATTAAAGCCATAATTTAAAAGAGATATAATGTTATTAATTTCATAGACGCTGCTGACAATAATATAACGTGTTATATATAATACACTTTAAATTTAGAGTAGAGCAAACTCGTTTACAAATAAGAAAATGTTAATTTCGTTTGAGCAAGCTGTAAAAAAAAGAAAATGAAGACTTGTGTTTAATATTAAGATCGAGGCTCGCTTAGAATTAAGAAGGCCAGTGGGTTTGGCAAAGTTAGAGGGTTTTTTTTTAAAGCCTGCACACATGCAGTGAAGCATGCAGCACAAAAACAATAACATGTAAAATAATGTAAGAAAATGATCTATCAATAAGCTTTTAAAGATATGAAAATGTGTCCTCTGCTTTGGCTCTGCGTTTGTTTTGGAATTTGTAAAAATGGCATGGATCAAATATTAGAATATATGAAGGATTTTAAATGAACTGTCCTTTGAATTATTTGTGGTTTTTTTTTTTTTTTTTTTAAATAATAGTCATTTGAATTTAAAAAAAAAGCAGATTGACCCACATAAGAGGGGACTAAAGTAGATTCATGCAGGACCAAAGGCGATGTAAATACATGCAGTTCACACATCAACCCACCAAACAATGACCGAATGTCAAACAATAAACTTGCTCCATTTACAGCAACATTTCCTGCACATGTTGACAAAAAAAGTGAATACATGATTTTCTTTTTCCCCCCTTTCCGTGTGACGCGAGCAGCAGCAGCAGCAGCAGTCTTTCAAGTATACTATGGACGCCTTCTTGCACAAGACGCATTATTGATTGGCATTCCCTGGAGGAGGAACCAGTCCAGAGCAGTCCGTGGGCCCTGGGACCAAAACACCGTGAACGTGCAGCGGTGCCCACTGCGGCTAGATCAGCATCGACTTTATATATATATATATATAAAAAAAACAATCTGTATTAAAATGTCGCTCTTTCAGTCTAAATTCACCTCCTGGCGTCTCCGTCTGCGGCTGAGTGGAAAAGGAGTGCGCTCAGCTCGGTGTGAGCAGAGCAGCAGCTCGCAGCACAGCAGTGCCACAGCGCCCACTATTTCAAAAGCCGGGAATATGATTTCATAAGACTTGGAAGTGCTCTCTCTCTCTCTCTGTGTGTGTGTACTTACATATATATATAAAAAAGTTACTATCCGTTTCAACAACTTTCTTGGTAACTTTCGGGAAAACGGCTTGTGCGCCGCCACTCTGCGCCTCCGAGCAGCGAAAAAACAGCGAGTTGTAGCGGATCCGCGCTCAGATTTGGACGATTCTGTTTATCTTAACAACAGTTGTGTGTGTGAGTGTGAGAGTGTGAGCAGCTAAAGCGCCAGCGGCGTTTTCTCATCACACATGAAACTTTCTGACACTGCGGGAACAAGCGAAGCCAGGACCTGCAGCACGCAGGGGAAACGACACTGAAGCAGCCGGAGCGGGACGCATTTACGGCACAAAACTTATCTCTGGACAAAAGCGTCGCCCCCCTCCTCTCCTCTGTTTCTTTTTTTAAAAAACAAACAAAACGGATATGACAAATGACAAGGACACAGTGGACATCTACAGAGCCCGGAGAGTTCGGAGCCGGTGGCTGAAAGCGCAAAGAATGGGAGAAAAAAGGAAGACCTACTTTTGGCCAGTTTTCTCGCCCTCGCCTTGGATCTCATCTTGTCGGCTTGTAGATTCCTCTCGTCGTCCTCCGTGAGCCCAGAAGCAGCAACAACACTATCTTCATCTCACCAGCATTGTCAGTTTGGACACCTTCGCACATGCGCACAGGCCATTCAATCTGACACCCTCGCCGGGGCCAAAAAACTTTCCAATGTATTCATCATCATCATCACTTTTTTGTCCTATCGTCTCCCCTTTAGATCACTTATCTCTTCCCCTCCTCCTCTTCCTCCTCCTCCTCCTGCTCTCTCCTCACCAACTCACCTTCCCTCCCTCCCCCATTTACCGTCGCCCCCCCCCCCCCCGCGCTCACCCCTTCACCACCACCCGCCCCATTCAGCTCCTGCCAGCACCTTCTTGTATTTTTACCCCTTTAACTGCGACAACCTGGTTTTCTGCAAACGACGGAGGACACAGAGGTATGCCGACATCCGGATCGTGTTATAATCGCCGTATTTAGAATTATTATTATTATTATTATGAATGATATCACTGCTATTATTAGTAGTATTAATAATAGCATGAAATGTTTGTACTTTTCTATAAGATGTTGACAAAAATAATGTTATTTGTGAGAGACTGAGAAACTGATGTTAAGAGCAGGAGTTATTTTTAACTTGGGTAAATGTGCAGGCATAAAAAGGTGAAACGCTCGATTGGACTTGAACTTTACAAGCTATGATTTGGGTTGTGTGTGTGTGTGTGCGTGTGTGTGTGTGTGTGTGAACCTTGCTGCCCCCAGGACATGCAGTGGCCAGCAGCTGTTTGACACATGCACGGAGCCTCCACCAGCGCTGCTGCTGCTGCTGCTGCTCACCGCTCACCGGGGGGAGACTTCACATCACAGAAAACCAGTCGTGTATTTACGCCACTTATTTGTTGGAGAAGTGTTTTGCGTCCACGGCTCGCGCCACACACCGGTGCGTAAAAGGCGCATGGAAGAGGCAGCAGTGCTCCCCCCCCCCCCCCCGTTTGTGAGTAAAACTTGTACATGGCACCTGTTCGTTTGTTTGTTTGTTTGTTTGTTTGTTTGTTTTGTTTGCTGCAGGCTGGAGGAGGAGGAGGAGGAGAGCATCCAGCACTCTGACGTGTTGACTCGGTGACCACCAGGTAATTTATTTTATTTTTTTACTCAGCAAATATACATATTTATTCAAACATCACACTATAATTCCGCAAAATTAATTTGACACGTTTAACTGACGTGGACATTTTAATGTAAATATGAGGATTTTTATTTGACTATAAAACGTGAAATGTGTAATGACTTAATAATACTTATTATTATTATTATATTATTATCTAATAATAATAATAATAGCAAAAACAATTATAATACATTTGCGTGTTTTATTTCATATTGTACTCATAAACCTACTAAGTTGGTGTTTGTTTTTGTTGACCGGAATATTAAATAACATTACAAAATTTGGAGGATTTGGAGTGTAATTGTATTACTGCTATTATTATTATTATTATTATTTCTAAGAAGTATAATAAAGTCCAGTCAGACTGATGGTGGTCGGCTGGACGCCGCATTCATGTGGTGCCGGGGCCTTTAGCCTGTCATATGGGAATGGTTTCCGTCTGGTTCAGGCTGAATAAAGGCGGCTCTATGTTGGAGCCGATTAAAGATCGGTGGTGATGGAGCGACTGCAGCCTGCTGCAGGAGAGAGAAGAGGAGCGGCATCGTTTCTCTGCACACACCAACCACACTGCACGAGTCCTCTATTACTTATTACTACTACTAATAATACATATTATTATTATATTATAATAACAATTATTAGTCCTAATATTAATATTAATAATAAGCGTGGCGGCCTGTGTGAAGTGTCTTTGCTTTCTTGGCTTCAGCTTGTTGCTCATTGAAATGCTCACGTGGCAACAATTGATTAGAATAAAAGGCTCGAGTTCATCAAACACGTCTTCAAGTCTTTATTGGACACAAATTGCCGTGGGATGTTTTCCCGGGAGTTGGGAGTCAATGAATGACGTGATCATTAATCAATAATAATCAGCAGTAATTAGCATATATTATCTGTATATTAGGGAGTCTGTGTTGGCGGCGTGAAGGGTGCGGGATTTATGTGTGGAATAATAACACTCGTTATTTAAAAAAAAAAAAAAAAAAAAAAAAAAAAGATGAAAGAAAAAGATCAACTTCATTGCCTCGAGGAAAAGAGTAAACGCGTACAAAAAGAGGGTCGATAAACAAATACTAAATTATGAGCTGTACAAAGGTTTTGTTCATTCCTCTGTGTACGAAGGAAAAACAACAAATCAATAATCCATAGGCCTCATCGATACCACGTCACTCCTCACTGCAGCTGCCACACTCAGAGGAAAAGTGAAACTGGAGAAACGTGAACGCAGCTTGGTCGAAACGATTGCGTCGAGGGCCAGACTCTCTCCTCGGCTTGGACACATGATTTCACACAGTGCAACACCTTTTTTAAAGGGCCAATTAACTGTGATTATGCTCGCAAAGGAGGAGGAAGGAAAAAAAAAAAGGTGCTGCTCTCTGACTCTATAGCCTGTGGGGGAATAGTTTACTTTTCTGCGTCACTTAAAAGTCGACCTTAAACGGGTTTGTGTAAGGCTGCGCAGACAGGAACACCACAACGTTTTAGACGCGTTTGCTCTCCAGAAGTATGCCCTTTTCCTTTTTTTTTTCCCCCCACCCCTTTTCTTTTTTTTTTGTCCTGCCTTTGAATGCAACGCTGCTTCCTTCCTCCATCACCCGGAAGAGAGGTGTGCTGTGTTCACTCACCTGCACAGATATCAGATTGTCTAATAAGAACAACGACAAGTAGATGCCATTAATAATCAACTAAAAATAAAGTGCGTAAAATTGATGCCATTTTATTTTAGTCTCCTTTAACCTCATCAGTCCTCAGCACCTGAACACAACTGTATGTGTGTGTGTGTGTGTGTGTGTGTGTGTGTGTGTGTGTGTGTGTGTGTGTGTGTAGACTATACAATCACAGATCCTTTACAGCGCTGATGGCTGCAGTGTTTGTATGTCAAGATTATGCTTCACAACATTCTCCATAGGCCAATTTCCTTTATGTCACACTGATCTTCCATAACCAGACAATACCAGAAAATACTGTTTACTTTGGCTTTATATTCCAAATAAGAATAATCTGGAGAGGGTCCATTGACTGCTGTGGTCAGATTGTGGCCCTTAAACCTACAAACACACACCGTTTGTACATCTATTCTTCTTAGGACACTGCATTCACTTCCATGCATTTGTACACTACAGAATAAACACAGCGCTATTCCTGACCTTGGCCATAATCAGTTAATGCGTAACCATAACCTGAACCTCACACCAATTCAAATCTTAGTCCCAGACTTAACCAGTTGCTCAGAAACGAGGTTCAGACCAGGTTTTGGACGACTGACAGGGTCAGTGTTTATGCCAGAAAAAAGGTCCTAAAAGGGAACAAATACAAGAACACACACAATCACACACACACACACACTCACAGTCTGCTGATGAAACCCAAGCTTTATCCACGGTGGAAAGGACTCGGGGTCTCTGGATTAGACGTTTGGCGCAAGATAACATCAGCGCGCACAAGAAATGTGAAATGGATCAGCTCTCGCTCCGGCCTGTGGATGAGGCTGGGCCGAGGGACATCAAAAGGCCGCAGCGAGTCCTTTTGTGAGCGCTTTGTCAAGTTGCAAAACTGTAATTCTGCCACAATCGACGTGAGGAGAGAGTAAAACACGGGGAAACTCTACCTGCGGCAGAGAGAGAGAGAGAGAGAGAGTGGGTCTGAGGTGTGGTGGCTGTGATGGGACCGTTGGCTACACAGGGAGGTGACGTTCAACCCAAGATAAACACAACAACAAATCACATCACACAGATCGATAGATATAAATCCACAGCACCTTAACCTTTTCTTCCTCTCTGTTGTGTTATGTTCTGGGTTTGGCGTGACACTCCACAGTGAGGCCGCTCCCTCCTCTTCCTCTTACCAAGTCCCCAGGAGCGGCCATACAGTGAAGTTACCTTGGTAATTATTAGCCATTAATTGGGTTCAGGACCTTGTGCGTCTGTGGGAAAAAAAAATGGAGAATCTGACCGCTAATCCACGCCGTTTCCTTGGGGCCTTTTTTTTTTTTGCAGCGTTGTTAACATGCCGTCACAGACATACACAGCTACTGATAGCAGGGGTATGAAGAGTAGAGAGTGTACAGATACAGACGCACTGCAGGAGTCACATCTGGAGAGCTATTAAATATATACAACCTGTGCGTGGGCTTTGACTGATCACACATTTGATTGGATCAAATTGATGGATGGATAAAAAAATACATAATTTATCCAAAGTAAAGAAAAAGATAGTGGTGTTTTTTTTTTCATTCAAATTCTTCACTTTGCACCTCGGTTGTATCAGGTTCAATAGACTGCGTGTACGAGTTCGCACCAATGCATTCAGCTGTCACCTCATTTAAAATACTGCCGAGTCATGCCTGTCATAGTCGAGGCCAAAACACAAACCTATACATGCATTTCATCATTTTCTGTCCTTATTAATAAGAGGAAAGAAGGGGGAAAAATCGCGCCCTTATTATATACTGATTTATTTCCAGTGACCACTGTTGTGCTGATTTTGCACAAAAAAACAAGAAATAAAGAAGTCATTTCAGTAGCACCGGGTGGAAATTACAGGGTACCATAAACAAAAAGCCAACGAATGCTTATTTCTAAATGTCACCATGAGGTGATTTTTATTTATTTATTTATTTATTTTTAAAGCGGAATTATTATTATCCAGAAAACAGAATTCGGCGAAACCAAACAAGCAAAAAAAAAAAAGGGTGGGGTAAATCACGACTAAGGATCACTTTGCAAAATGTAAATAAAGAACAATCGGACTAAATCAGACTGGGAATTAAGTCTATTTCCTTCCTTAAAAATGAAGGAGAAAGAAAAAAAAAGCCGCACAAAACACAGCGGCCGCCTCGCGCCCCATCATCATTAATGTTGTTGTTTTTAATTAATCGCTCGTTAATGTCGCCATCAATTTCCCCGCAGATCAGAGCAGCGAGGAGCCCAAAAAAAAAAAAAAAAAAAAAAAAGCCCCCGCCAAACAAATGCACATTAAAATATCGCCGGGAGGCTTTGAGTGAAAATTACCCCGATGTAGAAATGACCTTAATATGATGTAATCAATCACGCTGTCTGCTGGGACACTGGGAATCACAATGTTAATCTTTTAGTTGGGAGCGGTGGGGGGAATAGCCTGTCATATTTCACAAGTCAGCTAATAAGGAGCAGGAAAAAAAAAAAACATCAGCGAGGTGAAAATCTAAATTATACATGCAGAATATTTACAGGAAGCTCAGAACATTTGGTGGAAAAGGCCTGTAAGGCCTCTGGGCTTGTAATCCTTTATTTTTAATGTATTATCATTATAATTATTGTTATTATTATAAGTCACCACAATAGCATTACATTATAATTGTATAATTATAAAATAAACTATATTCAAGAATAATATTTAGGTTTGTTTTGTTTTAAAATCACCATTCACAAATTAATATAAAAAAAAAAATCACTTTTGTTTCCTTTTGCCATTTTTGATATAACATTTAAAAAAAAGGGACAAAATGTGACCAAATTTCTTGGGAAAACGAGCTTTGACAGGTCTCGTGTTGAATTTTAGGTGAACCGAACACTGAAGAAGAAGAAGAAGAAAAAAAAAAACTGAAACAGCAGCAGCAGTCACAGAAATCAAATGTACAGCTGTTTGTAGGCACCAAACATGGGCGCACGAGCATTAGCACAAGAACATACACACAACTTGGCAGGTTACAAGAGGCTCATGTGGGCAGCATCAAGTGCTGAGGCCAGTGCATGTTATCATTAACAACTGTGGACAGACAGAACAGGCCCGAGCCCACAAGTGTCCATTTCACACCAGCCTGGCATGGCGGCAGGTTAGGACTCCAGAGAGCCGCCTGCCACCGCTCAGCAGCCTTTTGAAGCAACGAAGCATCTGAGATTTCTGGTTCTCATCTTTGAAACACACCCGCTTGAAGGTCCAACCTGAACTTGTGTTCTCACCTCCTGCAAAGATCTGATCTGGGATTTTGTTCTCGTCGCACCAGTGAGTCAGTGACCAATGTTTTCACTGCTACTGGGGGGCTTCCATCACACACTATACTCACTGTGTGTGTGTATGATTACACATACACTGCAACCTCCACTGGTTAGTCTTGTATAATAAATGCTCTTATATCGTTTATTAAAATAGCATAATGATGATTTAATTGATCCGATTAGGCAGATTTCAGAAAAAAATCAAGGATGTGGTGATGCAAAAAAATTGGTAAAAATACAACATTATATCAGTAGGCAAAAGGGCTGTGAAGTGATTCACAGTTTCAAGCCCTATAATCTTATTCCGCTTTTTTCATGTTTCAATTGTGCGTCAATATTTGTGTGAAAAGAAAATCCCCATTTTTTCCCCCCATGGAAGATGGAGAATATGTAACAGCTCCAGATCCCACAGCCTCTATAGGAGCAGTGAAACGGCCCTGATGTATTATAATACTGTATGAGGGGAGTGACATCACTGCAGCCAGCTATAGTGGGGCCCCACGCGCACGCACGCACACACACACACACACACACACACACAAAATCATAGCCGTAAAAATGCTTAGCAGGAGGGATGGGAAAGGCTCTGTGGTAAAGTATTTTCTCCACCCAGTTGTGGAACAAAAATCAATGCTAATGTGCAGCATGGACATGTGCTGCATGTGTCACATGCAATGATGGACTCGCTGCTCAAATACATTAAAAAACAAAAAAAAAATTTGAGAATACTGCATCCGTATTGTGCCGCTCAGGTGACGCGGCCGTTTACTGCAGAGTTACCATCTCCTAACAAAAATCTACGAGTCTTGTTAACACTCTCAAGCTAAACGGATCTGCTTTTCAGTAATATGTTTCCACTGCCTGCCAAGGTACGCAGGCCCTGAATCCAAGGGGCACTCTAAGGGATTTCAGCAAATCACAAATATGACTGAAACTTAATCCAACACACATCCACACACTCCTCCAACACACGCACACACACACACCGACTCAGTACTGTGCCACAGAGTATTGTGGTGTGTATATATTCACAGCCCCCCCTTTTTTTTCCCACACAGCAGCAGATGACTTCCCAAGATGAAGGGGAGGGGGGGAAAAAAATAACTTAGACCAAGCTTGCACACTTACACTATATGAGCCTGAAACAAACCATAAAACACCAAACACTCTACAACAAAGGCCAATAAAGGTTTCAGCAACTGAAGCACAAACGCTGCAAGTAGCAAACAAACCCCCGGCAGCTCTCCTTGCACCACTTCCATTTCCATAGAGATTATTTTCCCATTCTCCGTTTAGACTGCTGTAGCCTGGCAGTGACCAGCTACATTATTTATTTGTTTGTTTTTTGCCGCACAGTGTTCGTGCATGTCCGTGGTGAGAAAGCAAATGTGTGTGTTGCCGGACTGACAGGATGATTAATAGGAGCTACAGCCGTGGAGTGGGAGTGAGGGGGGGTGGGGGGTGGTTTGGTGGATATGGAGGTGGAGGAGGGGGCCGGGTGGACTTCAGCAACACATCAAAAACAACAGCACTTCCCGGGGTTTGCCGACACTTCCTCTTCATGGAACCACCCTGCTTCTCCTCTGCACCTGGGGTGGATCAATGGCGATTTCATGGAGAAGAGTTGATGAAGAATTCCTATTGTTGGACACACACCTACAGAAAACCGGGTGCATAATTATTAGTGTGCAGGAACACAGCGGGATAGATCGAGGCAGGGGGAAATCAGAAGTGCATGTTTGCTGAAGGGGCACAGCAAATGCTGAAATGGCAGATAGTTTCATGCACAACCTGGGTAAATATTTACTCTGGACCTGTTTCACTTATGACAGCACAAGACGGAGCTCTAATTCCTTACGGCTGGGGGGGGGGGAAGGGGTGACAGAGCGACAGGTGATGAAGTAGTGGTTTAAGGAGGTTGTGGACAGTGGTCATTTTTCCAATGCTTGGGCATAAGTTGGAAAGCAAGCGGCTGCACAGAAGTGAAACTCAAGCTAAAGGTGATGAAGCCATGTTTGCCAAGCAGGAGCCGAGACGATGAAGACGACAGGATGAAAGCATGATTGATGATGCAGTAAATTATGCATCATATATGTATATATATATAAAAATAATAATAATAATTACAAGAGCAGACGCCTGAGAGAAGAGTGCAACTACACAGTGAGCTGGTTTCCTCCATAGTCGGAGGGAAGCGTTGAAAGACTGCCCTCCTGTGTCAGACGCACAAACACATGTTGCACAATAGACTTGTACTCAGCCTCTTTCTCTGTCTTTAAGAGAAAATTGTTACCATGCAAAATGATAGAGATCACTCACAGCACAGGATACAGCAACACTAAAGGTACTGGACATGAATTTAACCCAAAATTACCTAGAGTTTAGAAAAATTAAGTTCAGTTATTTGAAATTCAAATTAAATCTTGATAATCCATCATGACGTTGCAAATTATAACGTTTTTGTAAATAAAAGCAGGATAGAATAAAAAAAAAAAATACTATAGACAATTGTAATAAAAACACTAAGCTTAACTATAATTTTATGTTGATTAATAATGTGATAAATATAACCTAATGTATTATTATTATTATGAAAATGTTGTTCACTGTTGGTCAGTTCATTATAACTTTATATTGTAGTAAATGTAAGGCCACAGGAAATGGACTGGGGGGCCGCATGTGGTCCACAGACCACGAGTTTGAGAGCCCTGATGTAAGGTACACATTTCTAAATGAAACTTTTTTTATCTTGGTAATAAAATATGTTTCCTACACTCAGGAACCACTTTATTTATTGACGTTTAAACAGCTTGTTAAGGCAAATATCAAATCATCCAATAACATGACAGGAAGTAGCATAGTCACGATGACCTGCTGAAGTGGAATCCGATGCTTCAGAATGGGAAAAAAAAGGTGATTCATGTGACTTTGAACTGTCTGAGTGTTTCAGAAGCTGCTGCTCGAACGGGGGTTCTCACACATTACATATCCAGGGTTTACGGAGAATGGTCCGAAAAAGAGAAAATGTTCTCCGGGCCAAGATGTTGATGCCAGAGGTCAGGGAGGAAAATGGCCGGGCTCGTTTCAAAATAATATAAAAGGCAACAGCAAATGGCAACAGTAACTCAAATAACCCCTTATTACGGAGAAGACCATAACTCTCAACATGAACCATATGGGTTACAGCGGCAGGAGAACCAGTGCCATTCCTGACACTTTATTAGGTGTCTTCTGTAAAAAATTAAAGTGGCCACTGGAGTGTATGTTTGCCATGTTTCTGCATATTTACTGTATTTTATTTTATCCAATCATGAGTGAGAGAGAGAGACAAAATACTGGATTTTAACAGGTTGTCAACCTCCTCTCCCTGCTCTTTTCCGAAGGGAGCCTACTGCCAAATCCCTGAGCATGCTTAACAATTCCATTACCGCCGAGCAGAACACCCACACTACTCTTTTGAAGCCAGAGCATTTTAGGGGAGAAGAGTTTATTGACTTCAAATTGTTACCATTTGGGCCTTCCCCCTTTTCATTTCTGAAAAAAATCCTGAAAAACTATCTCGGTCTACATGTTAAAGTACAGCGTGTGTAGCTCTGAGGTGAACTCCGTTGTGGCATTAGTTCGGACGAGATTTAAGAAGAGCGCTGAGTGACAATTGCTCATGATGCGGGAATGAAAACATTATCCTGCACACTAATAGCGGTGGCTCATCACTGGAGTGATTATATTTGGCAGAGTTTGTTTTTTTTTCTTAACATCCAATGGCTTCCTTTACAACTGAGCTCATCTGTGGACCAAATGTGTCACATGGTAAGATGGGAAAGATTTGTTCTTTCTGGTTGTGCTAATAAAGTGTGATTGGATTCATCATACGCCCTGTCCTCACTTGTCATTATCATAAGCCCATACATGTCACGCGCTGACATTTGCCATATGGTAAAACTGGACAAGTTGTCAGTCTATTCGGGGGATTTCCTCCCCCCCCCCCCACCATCAAATCACACATATGCTGAAAATAATGTTTTGGTGTCACCTATTCAGTGTAACCTTTGAATTTGTCAGTTGAAATGAGGCTACTGTGAGACACTTACAGCCTGTCAGCTGCTGGGACTTCAATGTGGGGGGAAATATGGGCTTACATGCACCTGCAGGCCTGGGGCCATAGTGGCACCTCTCAACTTTTCCTGTGGGATGGGATGATGTGCTATACGTATGCTCCTGTACCTCCAGATAAAACCACAGGAACTCGACTTTACATAAAGCTAAAACCTTAATCTCCAGAATCACTTTACAATAACATGGTTTGGCGTTTTTTTTTTTTAGATACAGCATTTACTGTTCCGTCTCCACTGCCATATGTGTTTCCATCAACATAAAATGTTTTATCATTCATTCACGGGCTTTGCATTACCAGTTTGGGATTTCAACAGTCAACTTTCCAGTGCCAGTAAGGAGGAAATTAAGTGACCACGGATAATACCATTTGACAGTTTTGAGGGAATGAAAACTAAATGGATTTCTGGTTTCACTGGCTGCCTGAAGTGAAGTGCTGCTCCCGATTGTCAAGAATCTGGCTTTTACAGTGCCATGTGAAAAAAGCCTAATAACCATTCATTTGTTCATCCTATTGCATTTTGTGAAACATAGAAGGGAAAACAAACAAAATGCATCATTAAGATAACCTTGTTACCATTGAGAGCCAGGTGGATAAGGCAGTGTTTATGGGATGAAGGAAACAGTTTGTTTGCAGAAGACTAAATCCATTTTGGAAAAGGATTACCACAGATTTATCATACAAGATCTCTGAAATATAGATGACTCAGTCTCTTATTGTGGACATTTTTTCCTTCATTCTCAGGGAAACAGAATTAAATGCGGATAAACAAAGCAAATTTGGACAGCCTTTGCGTGTGCAGGTACCGTACTGCCTGTGAGTGCGTGTAAGACATCCTTAGAGACGGGTTTCGATGCAGAGGCATCGGGCATCATTCACCACGGCGCTCATGGCCAGGCAAACTGATCCTCGCATTGACAATCATCTGCTCTCTGCTCTGCCAGCACTGGGAGGAACATTCAACAATATGTAAACGGAGTCAAATCAAAGAAAAACAGCAAAATCAGACTTGTCCTTTTTTTTTTCCCATTATGTACATAGCATTAGATCAAGACAGGAGAGCTGGTGGAAAGGAAGGAAGGGAGGGAGGCACATAATAAAGGAGTAAATGTGCATATATGTGCATGTGTCTGTGTGTACGGGTGGATGTGGGTGGGTGGGAGGTATTCTCTGCCACTGGGTGAGCTTATCCAGAGGATCTGTTCTGCTTCAAGAGAAGGAGAGAGGGGTCTGATGAACGGAGTGTGCCACACACTTGCTGTGAGACACACACACACGCAGACACACACAAGCACGCGCACACACACACATGCACAGAGAGAGAGACACACACACACACACACACACACACACACACACAGCCAGGACTTTGTCAGCGTTACCTACCGCTGAGTCTATGAGCACCCCAGCTCCAAAATCAGCACTCCAATAACAAACTCCACAAGTTCTCCTGATTGGCTGTGACAAATCCTCTCTGCTCTCTGGATCCCTGTAATGTCTGCTACTGATGGCCTGTCACCTATATTTCGTGTTTGAAATAAAGTAGGTCTACACTAAGACTATTTCTGCATGTAGAACTATATATATATATATATATATATATATATATGTTAGTATATTTAATTTATAAATATATACTGGTATATTTATTAATTTCCATGCACCTACATTCAACAGAAATAACAGAAGTGGTGCAGAGAACAAAAGCCAGAAAAAGAAACCTTTTTGAAAACAAGGTCCAGCTACCATTCAAGCTGTTTTGCCTCGGATTTAATTAAAATGCACCAAGTCTTTTATCAGAGAGAGGGCAGGGGGATGTGGCGGACTTGCCCTTTATGCTGTCCACCATCTTTTTTTAGCGAGCAATGTCAGTGGGTGCCAAATGGCAAAGCCTGCCGGATCATTATTTGAGTGCCAAAACGGTGGGAGAGAAAAAGGCAGCAGAAAGCCAGTCATTAAAATTCCTACCACCTTGTTGACTGCATCTCCCCAACCAGCTTTCATTCCCCTCATAGGACATGGAGGAAAGGGATGGCGACTTTGTCAAAGAGGCACAAACCCTAAATTGGATGTGGAGGAGATACAGGTGGAAACAGCTCGAGACACCAATATGTATCAAAGACAAAATAATGATTTCAGATCTGTGGGAGTTTGTGAGTAAAATAATGGAGAAACCCACTTGGGGATGCTGGTTCAGTTAATTGCACACATTTTCATTTTCTTTTTTTATTTACACTACAGGGGGAAAAAAAGGAGCTAGCAACTCTGAATCATGACCATCGAAAGAAGACAGACACTCTTAGACAGATGTGTCAACTCTCCTTACCATTTCCTTTTTCTCTCTGCAGAAGCACAGACGAGGACCACACAGAGAGCCGAGGGAGGATAGTTAATGTGGGTTAAGGGATTGGTGCAAAGTGTAGAGGTCGATTTGTGCAGTGGACCTCGGAGGCAATCGAGTTCTAGTGCTGGCCCTTGGCATTGGTGACAAGGTCTAGGCCAGGAACCGCTTAGGAGAACGGGGAAAGGCCATAATTGTGGCTCAACGGTTCACTGAAAAAAATGGTAGAATGCGCAATGCAGGGACGAGGGTGTTGTGGAATTCAATTTCTAAATGCAGATGACTTCTTCACAACATTCTTTTGATTAGCGGTTACATTATATGTTTTTTATCCATTATATTTATAAATGTAACCTTTATTTAACCAGGCAGAACAGATTGACCAATTTTGCCTGACAAAGGCAGGGTCTTTTGAGGGAGAGGGAAAATGTGGCTATAAAACAAAACAAAATGTGATTTAAAACAAACGAGACAATATCAACACTTGATACACAGCCTGGTTGAAGCAGACTGAAAGGACATGAAACCCTAATGCATAATTGATTTCAGGGACTAATTTTCACGAATCATCAACAGGCAGAGAGCGAAAGTGAAAGTACAGCAGCAGCAGAGCAATGTTACACGACGAGAGGAGATGGCAATGCTATAATTACATAATCTACCAGCAAAGTGTATGAGAACAAGCGTTAGCTAACCAACGACATGTGTCTTCAACTTCCTCAATTTCAAGCATCTATATTTGAATACATCTCCACTGCAGACCCTCATTCTGCTCCTCCACTGGTTGAGACCATTTTGAGAAGGGTGGTGGGGCTTTTTATGTCTGGTAACATGCAGCATTCCCAACCCATAGGTTCAACTCGCTGCTGGCATCCAAGAGTTGCATTCTTAAGTGGGCATTAACTTGTGTGAGTACTACATTTCTTACATAAACCTAGTTGAAGGACAGTGTTTGACGTTCAACCTGCCTAAAACCAAATATTGGGTTTCTAAAAAAAAAAAAAACTACTTCAGCATCGTGGTGTAGCAGTATGTGCTGCGTAAGTGTGTTGTCAATCATTAGAAAGAATTAATGTATGTTCTGATGGATAAATATGGAAACACACTAAAAGCGGCAGTGTGTGTGTGTGTGTGTGTGTTCTAAATTACCTACTGACAGATATCCCAATGGCTGTGAGTGAGGATGTGCTGATGGGTAACCAGCAATGCACTCCTCCCCCTTGTCACCAACGGCCCTGTCCCATCAGCCATTGCTCTCGTCTCTCTCACTTCAACCTTCCCGTGTGCCTCATGATGCGCTGCGGTAGGTCAGGCAGGTAGAGACGGAGAGAAGCAGAGAGGCACATGGGGTGAAAGGGGAGACTTTTATTATCACCATTGTTTCAAGCCCACTGATTCCCCCCATCGTTGCCTGCTCAAATGTCCTGTCTTTTCAACACACCTGAGCTTTCCCTCTCTCTCTTCACTCCTCCGTCCCCAACACAACCCCCCACTCCCCCCTCTCAAATCTCAGTCCTGCAAATCCCTTCTTACCCCCACACAACTCCTCCACTCACCATTTGCTCCTCTCCTGTTTCCTCCATCCCTCTCA
Source organism: Microchirus variegatus (assembly GCF_963457635.1). Classification (NCBI taxonomy): domain Eukaryota; kingdom Metazoa; phylum Chordata; class Actinopteri; order Pleuronectiformes; family Soleidae; genus Microchirus; species Microchirus variegatus. The sequence goes on from NC_139810.1 coordinate 18,393,008, forward strand.
ATGGGCTCACACCGAGTATGGAGGGTTGCGGAGAGGGGGAGTAAAAGAGGGTGAGAGAGGTAGAAAGAGAGAGAAAAGGAGGGAGAGCGGTAGGCCTCTGGCTGTAAGGGAGAGTGCACCTGGATGGGCAGGCTTCCTGGACACACTGTGAGGGGCTATTGTCCAGCATGTCAGCAGCCCCTCTCTTTTAATGGGCCCCGTATATCATCATTCTGATTATGGCAGATGACTGGGACTTGGAGAGGGAGGGGTGGAGATCTGGTAGATCTGGGAGAAGACATACGTGTGTGTGTGTGTGTGTGTGTGTGTGTGTGTGTGTGTGTGTGTGTGTGTGTGTGTGTGTGTGTGTGTGTGAGTGAGAGGGAGGTGGGATGAAGGCAAGGTTTGGGGACAGAGGCTTAAAAACGCAGGGACCCCCAAATCCCCCATCGACTGAAATCCTAGCACTTAACCCCAGCTATGGCATTGTGTGCTGCCATGGGGATTTTTTTTTTCTTTTTTTCTGGCCGTCATTCTTTTTAATGGACTTTCTCCCTCCATCTACTCCTCCCTCTCTCCATTCACCAATATGTTCTTTAGTGGAGAAAGGTGTTTTGGGTTTTTGTTTTTTTTTCTCGTTTTGGTTTATGACTCGTTTTCCTTTCAGAGGAAGGGAAGTGAAGTTTAGTCACCTGTCCTCTCTGGTCCAAACCGGAAACTGTTAACGCACTTCTCACACAAGATGGATTGTGCTTCAATGAACCATCTTAGAATTTTGCAATCTGGTAAACCTGTGTCATTGTCACATACTTATGCCACTATCTATTCAATTCATAAATGACCGAGCTATTTACCCACAAATATGTAAACATTCTTCCACACTATAGCTTCTGAGTGTTGAGTGTTCCAGTGCTTGTGGGAGATGTATCTAACTCCGATCTAACAGCAGATCAAAGACTGAAGTGTTCATGATTTGGGCGACTGAGAAGAGAGGGAGTCATTAATTTCAATGGGACAAACGGCAGCTAATTGAGTAGGTGTTTTAAGAGCTTGTCGGGATACCTTTCAAATGAGTAAAGGGTCATTTCCCCCATAATTAACTACCCATGTTGGATTTGCGTGGTGTGTGTGTGTGAGTTTCCGCGTGCGTGTGAGTGGAGGGTCATTTATATCTGGAAACACACCCGTGTGTTTAAACAGCAAACCTGTTGACCAACGCAGTTAAATGTCTACATACTCCGTTGTTCTTCAGCGGCTATCTCGATACGAAATGTTTTTTAGGACAACACAAATCTGCAATAATGTTTACTGACCAACAACAAAGAAAGCCTGCTCGAGTTTATTGCAGAAGAACGGCGAGCTCGAGTGTGCATGCGTGACCAAATGTGCGTGCTTGCGCATGTGTGCTCATTTCCCAGAGCTGATTAGGCGACAGCAGCCATACATCACAGTGTGACCTGTGGTGCATCTGGAAGAAATATTTACACAATTACCGTTCATGGACTACAGCATCCCTTCTGCTTTCATCGTTAAGAAATATATTCAATTGAATCTAGAATCAAACAGAATACCAAATTCATTACTGTTTTAGATTATTGAAAGCCTGACATTAAGTGAAAGATTAAGCTTTGTGCTCTGTACTGAGGCTGTAGTCAGGATGACATTACAGGAGGTATTTTTCCCTTAAGGTGAGTTAAAGGGTCATTTCTGCACAGATGGAGACTTATTCCCTTCCAATTTCTCCAAATACAAATATCATGGTTAATGATTACCTACAGCAGATCATACATTGCTTTTAATTTTTCCAAGTGGAAACATGAGGTGATAGATTTACTGGGTGCGAGTGCATGTCTGAGCACTTCCTATTTTAGATGGAGGTAGCCATGTAACAGGCAGGAAGAAGCCTATAATCCCTCTATGCTGCTTGAATAGAGTCATTCTGAACACAGTGAGACAGTGTCCGCTCAATGCTTGCGGCGTCAGATGAGAAGCAGTTAATGTGTCAGTAATTGGACAAGCAGTATATTTTGGGGGAAAGCCCATAATAAAAACATCCACCCACAAACTCGGAGTGTGTGGCGCACATGCAAGCACTCCTTTCGCAGCCCGAGAAACAAACAAACAAACAAACGTCGAGATGTGCGAGTGGTGAAAAAGAAAAAAAGTAGATATAGCAGCTGCATTCTTCTGGTGTGTCTGGCTGGAAGCTCTCGGGGGATTGGTGGGATTAAGTGAGAGCTGCGGATGACATCACGGGTAAGGACGGCCGCTTGACTCGTAAAGTGCCCCTTGGTTAGTGCATCTACCGGCTGGGTGCCAGAGCTAGGGTGTGGACAAGGGGGGGGGGGGGGGGGGGGGGGGGGGGCGAGGGGGATCATTAGTGAGGTTTTATTGGAGAACTGGGGAGGAACCGCTGGTACATGGGTGCAGACACACAGGAAAACTGGATTCAGACGGGCTGTGTAGTGCAGTTATTTGATTGCTCCCAGACCCTCAGTGCAGTGTGTGCATGTGTGTGTGAGTTTGTTGGAGAGACATAGAGCGAGAGAGAGAGAAAGAGAGTGAGAGAATGGATTGTGTTTTTTGATATGAAACTGATATGCATATTGTGGTAGCAAGTGAGTGTGGGAGAGTTTTAACTTGTACACATAAGCAAGACTGTGTTTGTCTGTCTGTGTGTACATGTGTGTGTTTGCAAGGATTCGTTGGCGCGTGTGTATAATTGTCCTTTTATACATTGTCGTGCATGTTTGTGCACACATATTTCCTCGTGATGGAAACCAGAGATATCCTATAGCTGGGGGGGCCTGATCTGCAAGTGGGCTGTCCAATAACGTTTGTTCCCAGTTCTCATAAAACGCACAAGGCAAAAGCCAGAGTTTCTTTTTTTTTATTTTCAGGGCAAGCCCCCTCACCGCCCCCCCCCCCCCCCCCTTCCTCCATTGCCTCTTTCTTCTTGTGAGCATATAAAAGACGACAGCAAAGATATCCAGTCCGGGCTGATACAAATCCAACTCTGTCACCTCCATATGGGAATGTTGCCTTTTTTACACTGGGAGCACAGCAGTAGCCCGTCCTGACTCATTGTTTCACTCCATATAAAATGAAGTCAACCACATCTTCTGGGGGGCGGCTAAACGCGAGCTACCTTTTACAGTTCGGGCTAGAAGAGATCCCTGTGAGTGATCTACGGCTGCGTCTACTGTGGACATTTGTCACACTAAAACACCTTATAATGACCCAAGTGGTGTTCACTACATAAAGCAGGGCTAGCAGACAGTGGTTTGACACGCCTGTTTAAGACCAGCTCTGTCTGTGCATCTTGTCACAGACAGCAACAGATTAAAGGCCAAGAGGAACTGCATCCTCTCCATCAAGCAACGGCTCGGAAATGAGCCATTCATTCTGACCACTGCTGTTGAGCTTGTCTGACCTCTCAGAGCTGGAATGCCCACTGTGGTCTCATAAAAGATGCCCGTCATAAAACAGTTGAGGGGGTGAGTCACTGTTGAGCTATTAGCTGCTGATATTGGATGAGATTTCAATAGGTGTCAGGGTGTTAGATTGGATGAAGCTATGAGGTGGTTCTGTGTCTCAGGAATGATAGCTGTGCTGAGCTCGGTGAAAACATCACATCCTTAGAAGGTGGGTTATTAACTTAATGATTATTGTGCATGTGCCAGCCTTAGATTTAGTGTATGAGTGGCACAGCCCATTCAACATAAATATCCTGGCTGCCAGTGTCCAGAGTTAGCCTTAAAATTAACCCTAATAGTGTCATTAGTCCACCTTCTTGAAGTTTGCAGTAAAACAAAGCACGACCCACACACCTACTTAAAGCACTAAATGCGCCCTGAATGCAATGCAAATGCTATCAATGGGGGTAAAGGCATTATTACCTATTAGCTGTTTTAATGGTGCAAACAGGGGGACGCAAAGTAAATACGGAGGTTTACGACTTCCAGTACTTGAGAACAGCATATGTTTGATCGCTGTTGCTAATGTTCAACTAATTAGGGGGTCGGAGCTGAAATTCTATGCAGAACATTGACGTTCACTCAGTTGTGACTAAACCCCCAAAAAAACGTAGCAAAATGCGAGTTTCTATACTTTAAGACACTGCAAAGTTTGTCACCTGTTCTCACTAACATTTTTTTTTATTTATTGTGGAAAGTGTTAATTTAACTTACAGTATAAACTCATTACTTAGCACTGTTTGTTCATAAGCTGTTCTGCCCACATAAAACATAGAAAAAAATAATAATTTAGCCAAATCACAAATAAAACTGGAGAGTATTGCGTTTGAAGAGAATGAATGCATAAACGACTTTGTTTTTGCCTGTAGCTTTTAAGTTAGCAAATCATGTCGTGACTGATTGGTACATATCAAGAAAAATCTATCATTTACAGAAGTCCATGTCCTTTTCCATGCATAAAAAATGTTCTTAACTTCTGCCAAGGAGGTATGCTTATGTTTTCGCCGGAGTTTGTTTGTCTGTCTGTTCGCAACATAACTCGAAGTCACGGACGGATTTGGATGAAATTTTCAGGAAATGTTCGCAATGGGAGCAGAAACAACTGATTAAGTGATCCGTAGACCCTATCACTGGTTACAACAGTCGCTGTCTGACACCCGGCGTGCCGGCGGGGAGGTCTGCGCTCTGAGTGCTTTTCTAGCTTACTGATGGTATCATTTTGGTCATATAACACTTCTGCCCAGAATAATGTTTCCATATACAGATATGGGATTCTAACACAAACAAGTGATCTTTTTTGGGGGTGAATTGTGTTTGCATTATCAGGGACTTGTGTTGCCATTATCTTAAAAAGTTGAACAGACTCAATTCCTCAACTGAACTGGGGTTTCTCAAGGAGACAGTATGCTGATTAAAGGCGACAAGGAGAACAGCAGACATGTTAAATATTTTTTGAAAAATACGGTGATGCACATTAAATTAAACCTGCTTCACATATATTGTTATATTTGACCTTGAATCCTCTCACAGCGATAATCCCACACGGAGCTTAAAAAATGGCAACCCACAGGAAAACGGGGGCTTTACTGAGGCGTTTTCCTGCACTAGGTACAGTATGTGTGTGTGTGTGTGTGTTATACAGCTATACTATACAGTGTACAGTATTAGCCCGGGCTCCCTGGAGGAGTGACAGAGGAACAGTGCTGGCATTTATTCATAGGCTCATTTCCACCAACGAGAAAAGAAAATGAAAGAGACTCAACACCATTTCCCAACCACTGTACTCAGCAGAAAATCTGTCTGAGTAATATATCAACTGACTCGCATCAAACTCTTACTTACACACAGACACACACCAACTTATTCTTTACCCCCCACCATCCTCTTAATCTCATAAATGTTTTTAGTACTTGGTCTGTCACAGGGAGCTTGACACTGAGGTGTTTACATAAGGGTAGCCATGCTTGCTAGCGGCAGTGAACACTGTATGGTCATCTGTCAAAATGAAAGTGTTCTCATAAACATCGTAATTAGACTGCGCTTTATTGTTATTTAGACCGCAGATCGTTAAGTTAGAGTAAACCAACATATTAACCTTTGATTAGCTTGGCTGAGCTAATACTGTGTCATCACCGCACCACATTTATCATCGTCCCCAGCACGGCATTTATCACAGGGTCGGTCACCTGTGGCAGTAACCAACTGCTCATTAATCACATGAATATTCCACGTGACACTTTACATTACATTAATGTGGGACAGAGGGTGAGAATCTTGGTTCGGGATCTTTAAACTTCAAGGTAACCAACTCTATTTTGCCAAATCAAAAATAACCACCCATATAGGAGCTGTACACCTTTAACACATAATTAACAAACAAGCAGAGTTTCACACTGCCACAGAATGAGTAACAGGGAAAATGTGCATCTGCATTGTACTTGAACATGTTTCATTAACTGTGTGAAAAAATATGGTAAAATCAGTCAATGCAAAGGCTACAGGATTCACAAGATCTACAGAACCAGTCGATGGTGAGAAATGAAGCAGCAGGCTCAGGGAGAAACTCATCGTTATGAAATTATAGGTGCCACATCACATGGACTAACAGCTGGTCATAAGACTTCACCTGATTTCTTTCAAAATGTGAGTGTAGTCCTGAATCTAAAAAAAACCTTATATAGAACACTGTAGTCTGTCAGCACTTAAAATCATTTTCCAAGTAGAATTTATTGTACTTCTGACTTTTACTAGCAAGACTTCTCCTTGAAATCTAGATGATTTGCTTAAGATTTAGGTTTATGTTGTGTTTTAAATCAAAAATAATTCCTATCAACTAGGAATAAGTCTGAATATTGTCAGGCAGATGTGCTCAGGTTGGGGTTGGATCTCTAATTCAATGTGAAGTTTGGAGCAGCTTTAGCCGTGTATTTATGAAATATAACAAGTTCTCATTTCACAGCGAGGATCGAGGTCAAACATGCTCTTCAAAGTAAACACAATCATTTTTTTTTTTTTTTTTTATAACTTTCCATTGTTCAGTTTGGGGGTGATCACTCAAAGTATCAGGGTGTGATACATGCTCCAAGCAATTTTCATGCATCTGTACGAAGCATGGAGGAGGGCTAGTGTTTAAGGGGCACGGTCAAGCCATTTAGCCACGCTCATGCACGAGATCCATTTGCGAGTGAGTCAGCGGAGCATCTGGTCTGCCTCACACCAACATGAGAGGATGATGAAGCACTGCCCACAGGACAAGAAGCCAAAAAATGCATATCGTATATTTATGTTGCACGCATCTAAAGTCTCTGTCATCACTGACATTATACGGCCACAGTGTGACATTTTAGTGTTCAAGTTTCAGCTGAAACATGTATTTCATCCAAGCACAAAGAAACAAAAATAAAACTTGATATTGCATGTTTTTCCAAAGGTGATATTGTTTGAAACATCACAAACAGGGACAAGGTCACCAACCTCCAATTTAAATACTTGTGTATTAATAAAGTAAATTTAACAGTTTTTGTCATTTTCAGCCTTTCTCTGTCAAAAAACCTGTCGTTAGAACCTTCTGGCTTTGTCATAAGTAACATGATTTTTTTTTTTTTTTTTTGTGATCTAGTCTAAATATGTCTTTGTGAGGTGTGACCCTGTCCCAGTCTTTACTGCTGTCATTCAGTCGTTGTCTTTGGTATTGCTGCATCGCTGTTTTGTGTTTCACCATCAACATGCCAAGGGACTGAAGAAGGAAATTAGCCGCTGGCTATAATCTTGTATATTTACATGAAAATGTCAAAGTAGTGTGCCTGGGTCCTTATTTTAAATAAATAAAAAGATAAATGAGAATAAATAAATGACCTCAATAACGTATGCATTTGCTTTCCACTCCAGCTTATTTCCATCAGGATAAATACGTGGACGTGCATTTACTACATTTAATTTGGAAAGTATAACATTTTGGAGCAGCAGCCTTTTGCCATATTCACTTTATCTTTGTGCAACATCTACCTTTGCCTACAGTTTGACATGAGTTTGAATTTCTGAGGCAGTGAACGCAGCACTGGCTGCTATGCATATATATATATATTTTTTTTTTCCCCCTTTTCTTTTCCACTCTGATTCAGACCAGGAGCACGGCAACTCAGATATAACTTCCAAAATCTGAATTGACAACCGTCTTGGCCCAGGGATCACAATGGCCACTTTATACAATGTCGTGAATATATCAGTTATTGAGCTCCAAAGAGAAAAAAAAAAAGGACGGGAGAGGAAATAAATATTTGTGCAACAGTATCTTTAGCACCGCTGCTAAACAATCTGAACGTAAATTCTTTCTGACTCTATGATTATGTATACCCACACTGGACAATGCTGGATAAAATAGAATACATGTCATGTTTCCTGTATAGGATTTTTTTCAAGCCATTATCAAGTTCACATATTCCTCTCCTCTAAACAATGAAATCCGAAAATCTGCAGACAGATTACGCAAAGTCCCGAGGATGGTTTGGTGATTACAGTAACGACTTGAAATAGCACATAATGACGGATGCAGTGGAACAACATGCAGCAGGAAAAATGCTCTAGGCTATGGGATCTTTCAGGGGAGTATTATTGCTGACATCACACTCCTAATGCTTTTTTATGGACATCTTCATTATCCATCACATGAGGGAGCAGTGGGAAATAATCCAGATAGGTGAAAGGGCCTCAAAATTCAAGCTCTGACAGCAGATTGTGATTTCCTTTAATCAAAGTTTAAATGGTGTGAGCAAACAGGTGCGCGCTGCTTTTGTGTGTGTCACTGCGTGCAAATATGTTTTCTGTAACTCACAGTGCATTTGTGTGTATTTTAAAAGGGGGAGACTGAAGCTGAGCAGATCTTTGCGTGAGTGTCTGTAATTGGCGGGAGAGAGGGAGAATCTATGAGCCGACATCTGCAGTTGATTTTTGGTGATAATAAATCAGTTTTTTAGTTCGACGCTGGTGTGCTTCCACACAATGTGTAACATACTCACTCTCTCTCTTCTTCTCCTCCTCCTCATTTCCGTGAGCCTGTGGAAAACCAAAGACTAGCTGTGCAGGGTTCCTGCAGAACTTTGGACGCAGCTTCACTTGCCGGACGGCCACACAAGTTGAGTTGTGAAAGCCCCTTCCTGGCCAAAGCTGCAGAGGGAGAAAATGAAAGGAGTGTAAAGGGAGAAAGCTGCTCTGTGATTATCAGCGAGTGGAGGTGGATGGAGACAACAAGGTGTGAACAGGCCATAGCAGAGTGTGGTAAAAAAAAAAAAAAAAAGTTTGTGTGAAGCCCAATCTTTGCTGACTACACCTACTTCTTCTTACATGGGTGAGTCAAAGTTTGCCACTGAATCACTTCTCTCCACATCTATTTCCTGTCTAGCCACAGCCTCGACACAAGAGTTTGGGCTGGATGACTGATGTTTTGATTAACCGTCTTCTTACATTGAACATGATATGGAGTCAGGAAAAAAAAAGGGAAATCCCTTCTGGAGCCTACTTAGAGGTGAATCAGGTCATGAAGGTTCTTTCTGTGCTTATTTCTTCGGGGATTACAGAATTCATTCTTAGATATTGTATCCATACCCCATGAGATTACGGACGGTAAACATTGTAAACCTTTGATTGCTGTGTTTTTCATTTGTTTAAGTCACTGAATAAAAAAAAGGAAATTTGGTTATGTTCCCTTCATTGTTTGTCATATTGAAGAACTAATACAACGATATCATGATTGCTTTGAGGGAGAAAAAACACCTGACCCTGAATATGACCTCTGCTCTGCTGCCACACTCACAGCCTCTAAAAATAAATATTAATTTCATTATCGTAAAATATTACTTCGTATTGTTGTAGTAGAGAAAACTTTGATATACAGCACTGTCAAATACTGTACAAGTAGCTCGTAAAGGCTCGGCTACACCAAGTGTTTCTGGCCATGTTCTCAAAATAGACATTTTAATACAGTATTTATCTATGAACAACTATAACACAGTGAGTTATTGCAGCCACAACAGTACCAGAATAACAAGATCAGTCACACAGGGCTATACACGGAACTACACATTTAAAGCTGGTTAGTGTCTGACATTAAGTAACAGCTACGGGTCCGAGCACTTTGTATCCACCCAAAAACACATCTAAATTTTTTGGTATCAGAGCCTTTAGGATATTCATAGAATGATTAGTGGCTGAAGACTGTAGACTGAAGATATGTATTGCAATGTCTTCACAATCACTATCAAGTGAAGCTTATACACTAAGCAATGACTAAGTGAAAGAATAATTACTGGCAAGTTATGTAATAGAACACCAAGATGGCACAATACTAACTCAAAGATATTTGTGTCATTGCCAGAGTAGTAGCAGTGAATGAAGATTTATTTTCCCACACGAACCAACAACAGCAAAACAGGAAAAGGCACATGGCATCTAACATCCTTACAAAATCACATGTAATGCATTCAAGGAACAGCGCAATAAAACGCACAATTGAAGATGATGTGATTTGATATCATTGCGAAAGTATCATTTTTATTAATCGGACAATAATCGTACCATCAAAATCTATAATTGCTGCATGTCTAGTTTCGACACTTTTTGGTATTTAGATTCTTAACATAACACAGGTATGTTACAAGCCCCTCAACAGAGAGAGTTTCATCTACACATCTACGATTCAGTTTCCTGAAAAAACATATAACTATGTGCATTCAAACTGGCAGAATTGGTGAAAACTCAATATGTGTTACGTGTAATTGTACTTTGCATGTAGATAATTCATTAATAAAACATCTATGACATTATTTTGATTATTTGTTATTTGAGTATTCTTATCTCCAACATTAGATCGATTAAAAGTGGAATGGAATATATCAGCAATACGGACACTATAATATGGCACACATTTGAGTTACTGCTATGAATATGGGTGCATCTGCATGTTCAAAGTGTGAATCAACATAACACGACAGAGGAAAAACAAGGCCTGAGCTAAATTCTCAATGCGGAGTAAGAGGAGAAAGCATAGAGATGTTTGGGGGGAAAGACACTGATCAAAGTCTTGGAAAATGTCTATTACAATTTTTTTTTCTATTACAATGGAACTTTTCCCCAGGGTAGCGAGCCTGTCCTGGGAAGAGCAAGATGAAAAGTCAGTGTTGGGATCAATAAATGTCTTTTACCCTTATCTGACACAGCATTTTTAAAAGTGAAATATACCCTGAACTGAAACGTGACATAAAGAGAGTGTTTTTACTGTTTAAGAGCAGGTGGTATTCAGAACACAACAAAAACAACACTCGCTTTACTCAAGACTTAAAATACAAAGTAATTTGCATTTACATGCATTGATCAGCAACACACAACTGTCACTGATCAAACCATTAATTAACAGAGAGACAGCGAAGTTTCCTCTGCGTGCTTGTGCAACATGTTTCTAATTGACTTCCACAACGCAGTATCAGTGGAGTGTGTTTTGCATTATTTGTGCATCCCCCCCTCATCTTTTCCTCAAAACCAAAAAGCAGCATCCTCCCCTCAGGCAACTGTAAACACTGGGCCAAAGCCTGTCAACACTGTTGTGTGTTTAGACATCTGTTTCAACCACAACTTCACACTGATCATCAGTATCACGTGGCCGCAGTCTGGAGTTACATCCGCACTTCCAAATACATGTTGTCTATTACCACATTTGGATCTAATTCTGAGCAGAGTTTAGCGGTTGCAGTGGTGAAAGACCTCTCGTTTCTTGTTGTTATGAAAATTTGTAAGAGATGTTTAGCATCAGAGCATGCATGTGGTGCAGTGTTACAGAGTTATTCATGAGTAATAAAGGGATGCGAGAATGACCCGACAAGAATGCATGCAATCTAACGTCACGTGTTTTTCGAAAGGGAAGTTGGAAATTGTTGTGTAGTTTGGGGGTTGTTGGAAAACACAGTCACTCACAACGGAGCACTCCCTCTTGATTAAATGCCTTTCATAGAAAGTGCTGCACACTGGATACTGCTGGTGCTCACCTGGGTACCACTAAGGCTGTGGACACACGAATTTCCACTGGGCGTGTTACAGCCGTGGCACGTCAGCCGCGCAGTTTTGCTTCGTCCTCTGCCTTGGGAGCAAGCAGTATTCACGGAAGATCACGCGATAATCCTGTACGGACGTGAGTTTGCGAGATCCCGCGATAGACTGTGTGTGTACAAAGGAAACAACAACACAGCTTTCATTCTCCGACCTGAAAGAACTGTTGATCTGGTGTCATAAATGATTTTATGTTTGATAAATGTTTGATTAGAATGGAAGCGATCGGCAACGGCGACTGCGCTGCTTTTTTAGAGGAATTTAGAGGAAAATTCATGATAATCTTTCAAATGGAGGCCCTTTATTGCACATTTCCAAAATACAAGCAACCAAATCACAAACTGATACATGCCATCATTGTTATTTTAATGTCTTATGGGTTGTATGGACTGTGGACAGCCTGTGGTCCGGTTATCCTGCTCACAGGTTATATCGCTCGGGCTGTTTTTTTCTTCGCTGACCTCAGAACGGACTTATTCTTAAAAAGTGATGCATCTATGCACTTAATATCTATGACTTACCTTTTTTACGTTTTAAAAAAAAACATTATTGTCCTGACCTACACATCATATTCTGAAGACAGAAGAAAACCTCTTAGTTTTTCACAGATTTGCAAACACAGTCGTCATTTCAAATGTGTTATTCAAAAAACAATCGCAATTTATGTTAAAATAATCGCTCATATTCAAAATCGCTCAACCCTAATGCATAGGAGGCATATTTCCTTGATTACAGGAGATACGTTGACATTCAATACATCAAACTGAGAAGCAACAAACCTCCTCTCCCATCATAGCCGTTTGACTATCACATAAGAAAAGAAATATATGACCTGATCCAGTTTACCGTTAAAGTATATGGAGCGTTACCCATACTGCACATGGGGGCCAAGACACAGTTTTATTACAGGTGGACGACTCGCTGGTGGAAGAACTGTGGCTTGTTTCAATAGGTGGAAGATATATGTTCTGAGTGTGTATGTGTGTGTGTGTGTGTGTGTGTGTGCACCTATGCTGGGTAAGTTGTAAGCAGCTTAACAAAAGACCATGGAGCTACAAGTACGCAGTCCTTCATTGATGAAGATGCACAAGTATTGCAAAAGACTGATCATTCAATAATAACAGTATTATTATAGTATTTACAGACAACACTGTGCCTGGTGTCAATAGAAACACAACAGAAACTTTTGCTTGTATATCAAGGATCTGCAACTTCATCCATTATTTTAAACTTCATTTTTTATTGGATACGGGAGACTGATGACAAAAGCCTCATACTAACATCGTCTCAGCCCTGCCATTTAAAGTGCTTTGAGATGAGGCATGTTGTGATTTAGATTAGGTTTGATTTTAAAATGAATAACATAATCATATAATATAATAATAAAGATTGCTGCAAACGTTTTTTTTCTGTACTTCAATATTGAAAGAACCACGTTTATCCTAGATTAAGATTGTATATAAATTATTTGATATATATATATATATATATATATATATATCATATATATATTGACTGAAAAACAATCTCCCACTATTTATACACACACACATATATATATATATATACATATATATACACACATATATACATACATGTATACAAACATATTTAATAAATATTTTTTTTTTTTAATACTTGATGGATTATATAATGTTTAAAATGTATATTTCATGGACACAAGACCAAAAAGTATACAATAGATATAAAAGTCAAAAAAGTAATTTAACAATAAACATTAATTTGAGGATCAAAAATGTATTAATCAAATAACTCAAAAGTAACTACTTTAACTCCGAGCAGCCTGTGTTAACTGGTTGGTTAGATCTGTTTCTGCTGCCTCACTAAGGGTTTAATACATAAGCAAATGTGTTTAATACAATCTTAATTAATTTAAACGAGAATTATGCCATGACTATGCCAAAATGTACTGATTTTTTTCAGGTATGGACAGTTTATATATAGTTATATATACAGTTTATATAATATTAGAATCACTGTGTTCTTGGTGTTTTATGAGCACTTTTGGAGATTCATTTTAGTACGTGGAAGTGTTAATAATATTGTGACCACTTACCACAATAAAGGACACCGACAGACAGATATATTCTAAGTTCATGCAAACATGTGAAAAGGAACCCGGTGTCAAGCCCTGTGCAGTGCACGAGTGTTCACAGCTCATACAGTAAGTAATCATATAATCTACTCTAATGGGAATGGATCTCAAATAACTTGAAAACAACACCGTTAAAAAGGTCGATACAATTCACGTCTTGCAGCTTAATCGCACCACTGATGTTGATAATCTACAATAGAGAACTAAATCAATGCTGTAAAGGTAGCGTGGGGGGATCAATTCCCTAAGGGGGTGGTTTCCTATTGAACATGACACCCAGGGACGAGCGTGCCTAATCCACGTTTGAACTTTTAGTGAGCGTGGGCCTCTCTCTTCTTAACATGACCACTCCATTCCACCAGAAGACGTGGTGATTCAGATGTTGATATGCAAGATGGGGACTGGACCAGCCTCTCGTCTATACCCACCCATTCACCCAAACATCTAGCAGCTCCATGAGAAATGTTCCCTGTGCTCCCTTTACTTCCAGGTGTTTTGGTCATTAGGGCCTCTGACTATTAGGAGCACCATGGTGCTTGCTTAATGGTTATAAGGCCAACCATCATGCTCAGATCACACCTCCACAGCTGTAAACCACAGTGGGGAGGGGGGGTTGGTGGCAGCCGGGGAGGCATGCGCAAGGGGGAACCAGTCCAAAACGCCCGCTTTGTTGTCTGGGGGCTCCTGTTACACCCGGCTCTATCCACAGCCAGCGTGACATTCAATACTGCAACTGTAAATTTTACATTAAGCGTGTGAAATCACAGATGCACATGTCACAGCAGTGTCATAAAGTGAATTTACATAGCCCGACTTCAACACGCACCTTAACTCCTTAAGTCTCTGTAGGGGGGCAGGGGAGGTGGACACAATTACAACAATTAATTCTTAAAATGGTCACAAAAAAGTTCGCTACATGTTGACATGTACAGGGGGCACACCTGGTCCTATTCACCTTATTAACAATAGCCCGCCATTGTTATATTTTCTTGGGTATTGCACATTAAAAAATAATTGATATTTTGGCTTGGTTTGCAGCTTGTTAGATGATTAATGGTCCGTGAATGTGAGTAATAACTACGGGTAGGGGGGGGGGAAAAAAGTGAGAATGACCTTTACAGTAGACACAAATATCACAGCAGAATGACAATGTGTGAACACGCAAGCAAACACCAGGAGTATAATTCAAGACCAGCCCATGGATCAAGTTTGGTCGGATTAACAAATCCAGGAATTACATTCCCTCATCTCCAACTAATTGAGTTTTCAACATACACAGACAATGCAGCAACCAATCCATGTATTTACTGCTGATAGAGGTCCACCTGTTCTCGCTCAGATCATCCCTACACTAAAAATACAAGGAAAGGAATCCAGACTCAAGTCTCAGTCGTAAAAAAAAAACAGCACCAGGCCAGACACATTCATAATGTGCCCCCATACTTTCAATAAGCAGCCATTGACTGTGCGAGTGCTTGAAAATCAGAAGTCATTGTTGTCACTTAATTATGGAATCACTACACTTTCAGTTTTTAAACATAATATTAACACAGTATTACGTCAGAAGCACCCAGACAAAGCATGTCCACGTCGTGTTGGAGGTCAATCCCATGTAACTTCCCCACTTCCTATGTGTAAAAACGCCTGAATATGACTGATTAATGCATTCCCTGAGCCTCCACAGTTCATTTAGCAGTGGGTCAATAAAATTGGCAGAGCATCCTGTGCTGCCCGTATACCCTTCCCTGTAAGACTATTCCCCCGCTCACAGGGTAAGGGGGGGAGCCAACATTAAGACGAGTGATTTGTAAAGTGAGCTGGGAAGTTTAATTGATCTAAAAGAATTTAATGTGGCGTAGTGAATCGCAGCAGACAGCATGGATTTATATCGCGACCCAGCAGAAACGAACATAATATTGTCCGCTTTTACAGCAGAAGGGGGATTTTTTTTATTTTAATTGTGCCCACAAAACTGATTTATGTTGTGTTGAGTAAAACTGCAGTTTAATACCAGTCCTCATACATGCCCATTTCCATCCCCACTCATGCATTTAAAGTGTGGAATGTTTAGGATAATTCACTTGACTTCAGACATAAATGTGTTTGGTTTTTTAAAAGAAATGTATTTATTTTATATTAATTAAAACAATCCCTGTCCAGTACCCGTATTTTGGCTGCTGACCCATTTCACACATCACAAAGCAATAATCACGCCTGAGCTGTATCAGTCTGAGCTAAGCTCTCGCTCTCTTAAGTGTTAAGTCTATGGAGCATGGACTTCTATGAAAACACAGAGAACTCTGCAATGTGTTAGAGATTTCGAATGTAAAACCAAGATTACCACACAGCCACAGGGAGAGGGATTCGGAGCAATCCCCACAGGATGTGCAGCGCGGCGGCCAAGTCAAACAATCGCACAGATATTTACCAATATGTTCTGGATTCTGTGGCCACGAGGATGAAAAAAAAAAAGATACACAACAAATACCATATAAATGTGAAATGACATTGTTTCTGTTTAATACACGATTCAAAAGAATGTTTTGTGTTGTTTTATTTGATACTTTAGCTCGGCTCTGTTTGGGTCAACAACTTCTGCAGCATGCACATACAAAAAAAAAAAAAAACCAAGAACATACTTTTCAACTTTTCCCTGGTGGGTTTGTTTGTAATTCATACTAGATATAGATACTAAGATAAATAAATACATGTGTTAAATAATTTTCATACGTTCATGGAGCATATATTAACCAAATGACAAATCTCATAATCCTACTTGAGTAAACTCTTAAGGAGAGATTACGTGAATCAAAAACTACAAGGGCAAAAAAATTGCGTATTATGAGGTTTCTTGTTTGAGTATTTTTTTTTTTTACTTATCATGCTCTAGTAAGACAGTACAAAAATAAGCATTTACATATGCTTCTCATTTTGATGTCAGAAAATGGTTTTGCAATTCACGGTCATCCAAAACTGACTGAGGTTATCATTAAGCCAAAAATCCCAAACAGTCGGTCAAGCAATTTCAATGCCGATGTGTATTTGCAGAATTTGGTTTAAAACAAAAAAAGACTAGAAGCGGCTGACATGTCAAATTTTAACATGTAACTAAACATAACACGAAGCTCAACTAATACTCCTGTTGACTTAGCCAAGCCATCCTATCTGAGAAAAACCAGAGAGACCACAGCTCAGCGAAATGTATTTACATTACGGTAGGGAGCACCGGATGAGGCAGATTGAGTCAGGGAAAATGAACGATATGTCATAAAAAATGTGATTCTTCTCCAAGGAAAAAAAAAGTATTCCACTGCGACTTCCCATTGGAATGATTTTCAGACAGACACAAGCTCATGGGAGGAAACCAAGTAGTCGTTAAACCTACCAGACCTGGCTCAGACCACACCTAGACCTGGCCATCCATCAGACTGCCTGGACAGAATTTATAGTGTGACCCGATCGGTCATCATTTATTACTTTTACTGGTCCTAAGTGGAGGCAATCACCGACTGGTGTTTGTGTAAGAGGAGACCTCCACCTGCGAGGGTCTCCCATTTACACAAACCTAACTTGGGGGGAGATACGTCATGTGTCGCTGTGCCTGTTTGGACTGGGCCTCGACTTTGCCCTCACAAAATACCGTGGGGAATTTCTTTCCCCTCAGTAAATAACCTGCTGTGTATCCTCAATCAAACACAAGATGAGCGACTATTCTGACATTAGAAAAGAAAGAAAATCCTAAGAACCAAGGCTTTTTTTTCTCCTGACAAGGACTGCTTTTCAACCACTCATCTGGAACACAATCAAAGACAAAAGACTTGCAAGTGAATCACCACGTCACTGCAACAACAGCAAACAGAGAAATAATAAGCAGGGACTGCATGGCAGAAAGTGGCCATGTGTGCAAGACACTGAAACAGATCTTGCTGCAGTCTTATCTTCTTGATCAGTAAAAGATCTAAGAGGTTGTGAGAGATTGAAGTTAAAAACACACACGCACACAGACTGGATGATGGCATGACTACTGGACCCACTAACACAGCTCCCCTGGAGCTACTGTCACCTCGGGCAGTATAGGTAGCTTGTGGCTTTGAAGTGCCGCTGATCCTGGCTTCTGTTCAAGCTCAGGACACGTCCTTTGGACGCTCCGTTGAACTTGATCAGTCACTCAGCAAATAAATGTTCAACCCAGGAGAGGGACAAAGAGAGACATAAAGAGACTCAGAGGGAAGCAACCATAAAATCCAAGTGAGGGTGAGACACATGACAAAGCTCACAGAAGGCCATGACCTTCTGGGTACTTCCCAAAACCTTTGTTGAACACAGGTAATAATTGCATCGGGGAGTTAATGCTCCAAAAAGGAAGTAGAAAGCTAGAAAACCGAGAGTAGGATCCAGTGTCGGGTCATCTGATGGAAATATTTTTGGCTTCAGCTTCACTTCCCTGTTACGGATACTCATCAGTTAGTCAAAATTGATCAAATGCCACAAGTAAAGTGTTCCAGCTTGTTCACCCCTAACTCTACAACACGAGGATAATGGGCCACAAGGGGAGAACGTGTGAGAGGCTGCAGTAGAGAGAAAGAGAAAATTTGAAAGAGGGAATAATGGACAGAGTTAATCTGAGGCTCACCTTCACTTCCTCATCTAATCACAACCACATGCTGATGATGAGGGGTACAGTACACCAGGAAGTTCCTCCAAAAATACACATTCTTTCTCATTCACCTCACGTCCCTGGTTTTGAAGTATCTTGTGATTTCCTCAAAAAAATATGACTTAATATCATTATGTTATTAGGTTGTATTGTAGCCAAGATAAACAAAAAAAAAAAAAACAGTGTAGATTATTTAAAATTCAGAACTGGGAATTGTAATGTTGAAATACTATTGTGCTGTTAGTGGTGACCCTGAGCAGGTTAAAACCACTAAAAAGGTACAAAGTAGCTCTTCCTGGCTCAGGCATAAAAAAAAAGGCCTCACTAAAAACAACCCTTTCAATCCCAGTGAATGTGTGGGAACCCAAGCCACAACTTGGCATGACACAGCTGACAAATAAATAGCATGCCCTACCTCAACTCTCATCTAATTACAGGTATGGTTTACCAGCTACGGGTTATTAGTGTTTCCTTAGCAAACTGTAAAAGCTAATGACACCATTTTGTAGTTGCCTTGGTTTTCTCGTGCCTCCCTTTTCTTTCCATGTTCTTGGACAGCGCAGATTATTTTTAGCCCCGACTGGTGCAAGTTAAAAAAAAAAAAGAAAACCCTCACAGCCAAAGCTAACTTCTGTTTTCTCCCATGGTCAGCATTTAACTTCTTGCAGAGTTTTACTTTGAGTTTTAAGACAGTGTCGCTGCTTTGACTGAAACCTAAACAGAGGATATTTGTAATAATAAAATAATACCTGTGTGTTTGCTGTGGAAGTGTCTCTTTCAGTTAAGAAAAATAATCGACTCCACGTGTATTGATAGAGGAGTTGTGATTCATTTAAAATAGATGATAAATTATTCTACAATGAATTCCACATAGCAACCACCACAAAGTCCTCCTCCAAACCAGTTCCCTCATACTGTTTAGACAGCGGTACACTTTACCAAGCACTTCTAAGAGACTTGCTCCCCCTAGTGGCAGGGGCTTTAACTTCAGCCAGAGCTTTTAAAAACTGTATGTTCTTTTATCTGGTCACAAACCCTCTCTAATCAGATGTCAGCAATTAAGATTATAGAGAGATTATTCCTACAACTGCAGTTGTAGGAATAATCAGTACCGTTTAAAAGTTTGGGGTCACCTATACAATTTTTTTGTGTTTTCCATTAAAACTCACACTTTTATTCATCAAAAGAGTTGCAAAATGAATAGAAGATATAGTCAAGACATTGACAAAATTAGAAATAATGATTTTTATTCCAAATAATAATTTTGCCCTTCAAACTTTGCTGTGGTCAAAGAACCAGCAAAACTGTTTTCAGCTCTGCTAACATCAGCCTGGTAGTTTTTCCTTACCCTGGTCGAAGGTCTAAGGACAGAGGATGTTACCAACCCCGTGAGACAAACTATGTTTTGTAAACTGTGGGCTATATAAATAAAGATTGATTGATGAATTGATTGATTGAACATCATAGCACAAGGGTTTTCTTATCATCCAATAGCCTTCTAATGCTATTAGC
The DNA here is from genome assembly GCF_963457635.1 of Microchirus variegatus. Taxonomy (NCBI): domain Eukaryota; kingdom Metazoa; phylum Chordata; class Actinopteri; order Pleuronectiformes; family Soleidae; genus Microchirus; species Microchirus variegatus. The sequence goes on from NC_139810.1 coordinate 18,412,842, forward strand.
AAACACAATGTACCATTAGAACACTGGAGAGATGGTTGCTGAAAATGGGCCTCTATGCACCTACAGCATGTACATATTCCATTAAAAACCAGACTTTTGCAGCTAGAACAGTCGTTTACCATATTAACAATGTATAGAGTGTATTTCTGATTAATTTAAGGTTATATTCATTTAAGAAAATGTGATTTTCCTTCAAAAATAAGAACATTTTTAAGTGACCCAACTTTTGAATGGTAGAGTAAATCCATGGGCTGTATTCAAAATGCTGTGATTTTAATATAAGGACTTGCGTGAGTGAGTGAAGACCATGGGCTTGCACACAGTTTCACTGCCACAGGTCATACTCCTATTGTGTGTGAGTATCAGGGTGTCTGGACACTAAAACAGGCTTGAGTGACTTTAGTGCTGTCCTCGGGGCAGCCACAGAGCTCTGACCTTCCTGAGCACACTTCACAGACAGTGCTGCTGAACACTCCGCGGGCACGTCGGTTAACATTCGGTTCTGCTTGGGTGGGAACGGACACAACACACAGAATGGTTAAAAAAAATAAAGAAGACGAAAGGTCACTATAAGTTAAATGAGATCAAACTTGAATATAAAGTATTGGACAATGTGTTTTAGCAGCATTTGTGTATGCACTGTACATGCACCTCTGCACTGAAACATACATTTCTCATGCGATTTTCACAGATGATCGACCCTGCACCTGTGCGAGCACTGAAAAGCAAGCAGGTTTTCAAAACACATTAAGACGACTGAAACATCATCACTAAAAAAAACACAAGCAAGCAAAACTGTCACAGTCTTTTAGTCTGGAAAACCATGTGCCTGTAGTCTTTCATCCATTATCAAACATTCACCATCCATTAAATTCTTATTTGCTTGTTTGTTTTCTTGTCCCTGCAGAAGCCCGCAGGGTTGTCACCACCTTGTATATACTCTACCCATTTAGTGGTGTTTCAATATTCACAATGATGTAAAACATGCACATCTAATACATTATTTAGTCATATTCCCCAGTAATAAAACACATTTTGATTCTTTCTGGTGTGATCCTGACATTGCATTTCCATTATTTTCTCTTTAAACATTAACCAAGGCTTTGTTGGGGATGCATTTCATCTTCATCTGCTGCTTAAAGATTCAAATGGCATGCTGGTGGGGATAGGCAGGCCAGAATGTTTTAACAGAGCTGACAGAGGAAGCAGAGGAAGGAATGTTTTGCCTAAAATCTGCTGAAAATTCACTTTTTCAGGTCTCTCTCCCATTACAGTACAGTGCTATGACTGCAGTTTAAAGCCTGCAAGGTGCTGAGTGTGGATTTCTTCCCCACTTGGGTTGATAATAACACACACACACACGCATGTACGCACACACAAGCACTGACAGCCTCTGATGCTTTGAATGTAGAAGAACATCAAGTCTGAAATGGTGAACTTTTAATATGAGTGTGATTAAATTATGATATATGATACTATATTTGTGGAGTAACGACACTTAAGACTTGACCATTCTTTTCTGAGTCTAAGAAAAGGTTAATGTTGACAACCCTATAAAAGGTAAATAGATTGTTGTAAACAGACAACACAATGCAACTTTTAATTAATGCATCTCTCAATATTTAATAATAATCCCTTGATTTAATTAATTGACTAAATTACGTTCCAAATATTCAGAAAAAGGCTTTGACAGCTATCTTTGTAGATGAGGTGTTTCTGCCACACCTGATCGACTACAACTAATTTTTAAATCAAAAATCTGTCAGCAAAAAATACTCTATGCTTGAATTTCAGGCTGAAATGCACAACATAATATTCTGTTGCCAAAAAAAACGTAACTGTAAAACAATGTTATTTCCTGAATCAGTTGACTGAGACGGACCTCGGAAGTATCAAGACCACCCTGCAGGTGGAAGAGAAGAGCCTTGTTATCGTAGAAGTTCCCATTCTTGCTACAATGATTATCGAAGCCAGAAGCACTGGATGTTGCCTCTTGCTGCTCGTATGCTGATTGGTGAGCTGCTCAAAGCTTTCCTCACATAGTGTCTTGACTGAATCTGAATCAGACTCTGATTAGATTAAACTGCAGAGAGAAACCTGCGCAACCCTGTGTGTGCCCACCCTTATATGACCTCAGCACGGGCAGTTAAATTGGACTTTTGGAGGCAGGGAAGCCCTGTCTTTGATTATGCACCGACATCTATGGGATATTTAAATCAGCGGCCTTTTGTATCAGTGTGACATGAATACAGGAGCTCAGACTTCAAATGCCAGTTCCCGCTGGCTCGCCACCATTTTAGTCCCAGTTGGAAGCGGAGAGAAGTATGGGAAGGCCATGATTCAGCCACACTAACTAGAAACTGCTGTGTTCCAAAACCGAACCGTTCAAACATTACAACGCTGCCCTAACTTGCAATGGAACTGCTGAGCTGGTCACTGAACGCAATTGACCGGATTTTTTCTACGCGAAAAGCGGGCTCTGATGAACCTGAATGTCCTGGAGGGACATTCCCGGCTGGTTACACTAGAGATGCATGGGGGAAATGGCAAATCTCATGCCTGGCTGCACTAGACATAGAGGATGTCGAAGATGTGTACATATTCACATTCATGATAATTGGAATGTTATCCTTGGCATGTGGAATGTACATCCAGATTCGGAGGCAGAGGAAGGCCTCCATGGAGCAGCTTGAGACGAGGGTGGACATCGCCACGATTAAGAATGCCGTGATGGGGTTGCGCACCGACAACTCCGCAATTCGAGACTGCGTGGTACAGATGGGAGTGGATGCAGCCAAACGAGATGAGCTGGTGAAACTAAGCGCGGTGAGAGCTATGCGAGAGAGGGATGAATAAATCGGCGGAACCGAGGCAACAACTTGAGACTGTGATCGCTCGGGATGGTTCGACAGGGACACATGTACGGCCGTGCATGTAGTCTGTTGACTGCCTTGAGATGAACTGCAGCCTTATGCTATTGTTGCTGCGACGTCCAAAATGTCGAAAGTTAACATGGAAAAAAAAAAAAAAAAAAAAGAAAAAGTAATAAAATTGTATGGGTAATGGGGGCGGGACTAGATAAGCTTTGCTTCTCCCGCTGTCCCTTTCGGTCATGTGTATGAATATAAATGATGATGTATGCAGATGTTGATTACTTGTCATGCCCGAAATAAACGATTCATTCATTCATTCAAAACACAAAATACACCACAACTAATTCCGAGTTTTTCTCCAGGCCTCAACCTTTGCACAGTGACAAAGACCTGACTGCAGATTCTCCATTAAAACATGCACGCATGCATCAAATAGACAGGCGAGCTCATTTAACAGCCACTGAGGGGAGGGGTAGCCGTCATAGTGGCTGCTTAACATTACAAATGAGAGCCATGTCTTCCAGTCTCATCATTTATCTGTCAGACACACTCTCAGGGATGTTGGCACTGGAAGACATAGGTGAGTTAAAAGAGACAGAAACACTAATGTCTATTTGAAAGGATGAAAAAAGAGATGGCAGGGTGAGCGGGGGGGGCACGGCACTCTATAATTGTTTTATTATAAGTGCGGCTCATTATTAGCAAAGGAGACAGGAGGGTAATGAATGACATAAATAGAAGTCCTCAACGGCTGACAGCTAGAGACAAGAGAGCAGAGGTGTGTGCGTGCGTGTGTGTGTGTGTGAAACCTTGATTCCAATCAAAACCCGCTGTAAAACTGTCACCATACTGCAAACGTATAATGAATTTGGCCAATTATTGAACATCTAAATCGATTACTTTTAATGTAGGCAATATCTTGTTGTTATAGGCATGGCACTGCATGTACTGTACAAGTGTGTATGTCTGGACACATCAGAATGTATGTGTGTATGTAAAGGCAGAGGGAAGTGAGCCATGGGGAAAAATTGCTAGAAAAAAAAAGGGACAGGAGTAGAGGGGGAAAAAAGATGATGATCATTAGTGTTTGATGGATCTAATGACCAGGTGGATTTATGTAAAGTGGAGCGGGATAATGGGAAAGAGGAAATCATTTAGAAGAAGAGAGAAGGAGGGGGGGAGTATATCAATGGCATGCTGAGGGGGTAACGACAGCAAGCTGAGAGGCATCATGATCAATAACTGCTCCATTATGTTATGAGGAACAGTGAGATGAGAAGGGAATGGGAGGCAATGGAGGAATAATTTGCTTCATCAGTACACAGGGGACAAGAGTGTGTGTGTACGTGTAAGAGGGTACTGACAGGGTCACATAAACAAGTGGCAGCATCTCTCCCCAGAGGACCAGCAGTGATGATGAGGAGAGGAGGCGCGCGCTGGAGTCTAGTGGGGTGAATGGCGGGACGCGCTCCAGCAGCATCTGTCTCTGGGTAGGTAAAAATAAAAGTCAACAGGAAAGGGCTGGCGCACGGGTCCTGCCATGATAGCTGCCATCCGTTACAGGCAAATTGAACTGTCAACCCCTGTGTGTCATTTCCATGGCTGGATGAGAGGCAGAGGCAGAGGCAGAGAGAGAATTATGGGGGTATTCACCAGGCGATCACAGGGTGCAGTGGGAATGTTCTGGCAAATTAACTCTCGATGGAGAGCGGGGATGGGGGGTGGGGGGGGAGTGGGGGATAATGTTCATGCTGTCAAAGAGATAGAAGGATGGGAGGATAAACAGAAAGAGGGAAGAACGGGAAAAAGAATCTGCTATGTTTTCCTTGTGCTGAATTGCAGTGTTGAAACGTATTCCGTCAGTGGATGCATTGGTTTCTTGTGCGTAGCTAAAACATGGCTGTTGTTTATATTCTGCCAGCACGCATACCAAAGCTGGGCTCGCTGTGTAACTATGCAGCCCCAATGTTGATTGCTTGTGATTTGAGATATACACTATGTGCAAACATTAACACACCGAGTCGCTTTCACTTACGCCTCCGTCTGCGCACAAACCCATGTTTTTCACTCACGCGTCGCACACATTTAATGGAAGAGATAACTTAATTTTCCAGCTGTCTACACAGGTGGATTTGTATTATTATTAAGCTCCAAGTGCATTTTTTCTTCGATGATCCTGTGTAGACACAAATTGAGAGACAATCTCTACCATCTACTGCTGATCTGCATGAATGTGTACCTGCTGCAGCATAACTGTAGCACAAACAGCTCCTTTGACTTTCGGCCCCCACCTCCACTCTGTCTCTATCCACTTACTTAAATATTTATAAAGATTCCTATTATTGTATTAACTATTTATTGATTTATAATTTAAAAGATTTATACTGGGCTCGTAGAACTCCAGGGGAGCGTGACTTCCACCGATGGGAGGTAGCCATCTATAGCTATTTATTGTCTTTTAATGTTAAACCTGTGCCTGTTTGCCTCTTGGCCTTCAGAAACAGAGAGAGAAAATACACTTCAAGAGAGACAGACACAGAAAGGAGAAACAGAATGACAAAGAAAATGAATAGGAAGGACAATCTGACTCAATATTGCTCCCAGTTAGACGTCGGTGAGCTATGTCTCCTTCCTTGAGCAGGTCACACACAGGCAGCCCAGTCTCAACAATGAAAATGTATTACCTCGCTCCATCTCTTATTGATTTACATCTTCTGACTCTTTGGATGTGAAGTGTTTTTTTTATATATTTGCTCTCACCTTTGCCGTCAGTGGCATGTGTGTCGACAAGTGGGATATTGCACACCTGTCTCGTGAGGAGCTCTCTCACATTACGACTAATTTTCATTTAATGATAAAGGGAAAAGGACATTTAAAGCTCCTTAAATGCTTGTGACATCTCTAAGTTGAAGGTAACTGCAGCTGTTACCATTGGTGAACGACCATTTTATGCGAGGATGTGAATGAACTTTCATTCTACATGTTCCCAGCTAGTGTCTTAATTGGTAGTTTCAACCCTGCAGGTGATGAAAAAAAGTTGGGACTGTGAAAACGTCAGGAGTGATGCACGGAAAAGAAACAAAAAAAAATGGAGTTTCTTTGTAATGCAATGACTATTCGCCAATTCCCTCATCAGGGAAGAGTGGGATTGCCTCTTACAACAGACAAGGGGGCAGATTCATCATAATTCAGCTGCTCAATCAAAAGACAAGTGATGGAGTGAGAGAATAAAAGACGAAGTCTGTTGTGGTCAGCAGGAGGAAGGATGCTTGGGTCTTGGAGTGGCGGATGAGGGGTAGGAGGGATGGTGCAGAAAGAAAGAAAGGTGTTGGGAGTGAAAAGCAGAGCGTACTTTTATGCAGTGCCTGGTGAGTGACAAGGAAACCATTAACGGAGTAGCGCTGGCCAAAGGGATTAAGTCCACACATGCGTAGCTATTATTCAAGCTAATTAAAGGCTCTTTTTTCTGAGAGGCCAGGTTTACCTCGACAACAAAGCCAGCAAAGAAAGAAGCAGGAAACAGCTCAGGCGATTTTGCTTAGCTTGAAAATCTTTAGCATACGTTCATCCAGGGGGGGACAATGACTTGAACAACTTGGACAACACCTCTGGTTGAAATCTAAAAAATGAGACACAGCTTTAATGGCCTGCTCCAAAGGACTAACCTTTAAGTCCTTTACTACACAATTTAAATTAGGGCTAAAGGGATAACTTGATTTATCAATCTCCTAAATGAATCATCAACTATTTTGATCATCGATTTCTAAAGATTTTAAAAGAATTTTCAGCTTCTTAAATGTGAATATGTTCTGGTTTATTTGCTCCACATAACAAAGAAGTCAATAAAACTCAATAATTTGGTTTGTGGACAAAGCAAGACATTTGAGAACACCATTGTGTCCAGGTTTGAGAAACACTGATAAATATTTTCTGACATTTCATGGACCAAATGATTACACAATTAAACTGGAAAAAAATAGTCCTTAGTTGCAGCACAATTTTAAGCAGAAACATAACTTCCAACTTTATCAAAACTTAGGTAATCACTGCAACTACACCTCACTATCTACTCATAGATAGTTATCATTGATAGATAATTTATAATCCTTCACAAGAAATAAGTTGTTATGACATATAAGAACATTTGTAAAAGCCACAGGTGTATCTGTGCAACAAATGCTGCTGAATTAAGAACCTACTGAACTGTATAAGGAGAGCAATAGCACATATTTGCACAAACAGGAACTTAACAGTACCTAATAAGGTGACCAGGAGTGACTGACAGAGGATAAACACCAGATTCAGCCTGTATCTTCCCATTGTCATATTAAAGAGAAAAGAGCTGTGTGTAAGGGAACACTGTCAAATTTGGGAAGTGCAACTGAGGAAATAGTGGTCTCAAAAGTGTTATATTACATTTCTGTGGAGCTAAAGTTATTTTTTTAAAAGGTGTTGTATTCTTATTGATATTATTGTTAAAGCATGTAATGTATTGTGTGGTAGAACACTCATCTGTATCATGTAACACACTTTCAAAAGCCTCTACAAAAGTAGAAAGAGCCCAGAATGAACAGGTTACCACTCTCAGAGTCTCTGAGTCAATCTGGTCAAACAACAATCAATGGATCAGTGGAGGTTCTGTCCCTGGTGGCTGTAAATGGCTGCCAAGTATCTCTGTTGGATTTCACCTTAACAGCTCCTTAGAGACTGCCAAGGGCCTGTTGGCCTTGAGACAGGCAAGCGCTTTACCGATGCAGACAGACAGGGAGGGAGTGGGGGGACATCACTTTACTGGTTTTACACCCACGTGCACGCCACAGTGGACCAGTCAGCTGGGATTGCACCTGACATTTGACATGCGGCCGACAAAGCAGACAAGCATGGAGGGATGAGAGCGAAAGCAAGAGAGAAAGCAAGAGAAGCAGAGCAGCAAAGTGAGTGGGAGTGGATGTTGGAGTGCAGTGAATGACAGACAACAGGCTGATGGGAAGAGGCGGGTGTAATGGAGTGTAAAGTGGAAGACCTCGGGAGACAGAAAGAGAGACCATCTGCCTGTCAGCTAAGCACAGCCTCTCGTTCTGTGCTCTTCGTCCCCATCTTTTACTGTCTCGTCGAGCTGCTCATTGGGACACACACACACCACGGACAGTGTGGCATACACTGGTTTGAACACATCGCCTGGGAAAAGAAAGTTCAACTAAAGAAGCAAATCACCAGTTTATCCCACTAACACTTGTTGGAAATAGCCAGTCACTCAACTGTGACATGAACATTAAATGACAATATGGAGAATCAGGATGGACTGAAGGCATATGAGGACATACAGTAAATCAGGGAAGATATCAAGCTCTCTGACAACACAAACTCATTTTAGTTTGAAATTAGTATTTAAATGTATTACCAATGTGCATTACTTTAATAATTGCGTCCCAAAATTAAACTGGAAAAAACCTTAGTGTAACATTGCAATTTTAGCAACATCTGAAGGAAGAAAATGTGGACACGAGTTAAGAGTAGAGATAGTCATGTTAGATGTGAAAACTAATGACATAATAAAATAAAAAAGTGAAATGTGGAGCCTTAAACGTTTTAATATCATGTACTTTTTTATTACATTTTCTGAGCCAGAAAACCAAATATATATAGCATTGAGAAGCACCAGTTTCCTCATCTCCCCTGGTAATCCATCCATCCATCCTACCAAAAGTCTGTTTTTGTTTACTAATTACCTCAATCTACCTTTCATTTGGTCATGTCATCTATCTATCTGCTCTCTATCTCTTTCTCCAACTGGGACAAAAAACAGTAATGTGGGAGGGGAACCAAACTGCTTCTTAATTTTCCCTGACAGCCTCTTTTAAACATACGGGCCCAAATCCACACTCTAATTGAAAGCACATTCCTATTCCAAACAAATTAAGCACAATTAAGGCCCCTGAGTTATGAGTATCTATCACTGTGCGATGTTTTTGCAAAAATCACTGAGCTCTAGATCAAAGTCTCTCGACCCCTCAGCTTAATTGCCTCATTAAGAGCTCCCTTCTTTGTGCTATGGGCTTCATAAATACAGGGTCTGCTCGTTTCATTTGGGAATTACACTAAAAGACGCCCCTTAAACTAATCGCTTCCACATTTTCAATAAAAGTTCATCTGTTTTTAGGTAGAGAACAGAATGAGATTTTCTTCCATTTATAGAGCATAATTTGCAAGGCTCTTTAAGCACAGTGTGTGATATATCATTGCACTGTGACAAGGCACAAACCTGTAACCTTGTTTGGCTACTTTATAACACATGTTAAAAGGCTTCTATAACATTTTCAACAAGTTTGTTGAAACTCAAAAACAAAACAATTGCCAGCACCTATAACCCCTGGATACATAAGCTCAGAGTCTTAGGTGTGGCATTTGACACATCATAACAGGTGACAGGAAGATGGTGTCACCACCAGAAACCAGCAAATCACATGACAGGAAGATGATTGTGTGCAGCTGAAACTATTCCTTTGCTTCCTTCTCATCATCACAGAATGCCATCCAAGCATGGCCGGCTTTTAATTTAATCTTATAAATGAGGTGCGCACTCCAAGACAACATGCTGTTCCAATTTGAAATGGCTGCTTTATTGGGGACAGTGACACAGGGGGAAGGAGAGGGGGAGGCATGCAAGAGAGAGAGAGAGAGAGAGAGAGAGAGAGAGAGGAGGGGGAGTTGTGAAGGGAGAAAAAAAAAGCCAGGGGAAAGACGGTGGTATGGAACATTTGTTAGTAATCCAATTCCACATACCATATGGCTTCATTACCATTATGCGGGAGAGAAGACTTCAGTCAGTCTGAAAATAAAGACCTACTTAGCCCCATCCAAACTGACCCCAAATGAGACATGTTTGTCTCCGTGTGACAGTGTTAGTGTTATTGCCCTGCTCTTGCATTCTTTGTGGTCGCTTTAGATTGAGCCTGCAGCTGTGCATGGTTTCAGCGTGTGTGTGTGTGTGTCTAAGATAGGAATCGGGCGGTTTCCCAATGACTGATTATTACAGAAGAGAGTCACCGCAGAGAAGAGAAGAGAAGAGAAGAGAAGAGAAGAGAAGAGAAGAGAAGAGAAGAGAAGAGAAGAGAAGAGAAGAGAAGGCTCATAAGCCAGCTCCATTCAGATGTGAAGATGACTGATAATGCAGGAGCAGCAGGACCCCTCGCTGGGTTCATTGGCCCCTAAGTGCTCCTTTGCTGAATATGTCCCTTATCTTGCCCTGACAGCAGTAATAGAATATGCATAGCTCTATTAGCATACAAGGTAATGGCACCCTTGAGGGAGGGCACTGACATAAAACTTTAAGTAGAAATCAAAACATTGGTGAAGGCAGAGGCAGAATAAAAGGGGTTATTGTCACCCAGTGCAAACACGGCCTGAGGCCTCGACTGTGGCTGCGTGTAAGGTATGCTGCCTTTACGCTTCCATGCACAGCTGTCTGCACACACACAGAAAATTTAATAAGCTTAGTGTACCCGTATATAGAAATATTCATCATATTTAATATATATAAAACACATCACATATTATGTTCATATTTGGCACAGAGGCATGCATGAACACACACTCAATCCTCCTCCTCAGGGCATCGGAGTAAATTAAATGGGGTGCATAAAATGGCAGTGTCTCGTCTCACCTTAAAGTCTCCAAACAAAGGAGAACAGCAGCACATTTATCTGCTATGTTCACGAGCATTCGCACCGTATAACAGACCTCGGAAAAACTCCATATCTCCGCTGTAGTGCCAGAACGATTTTTAATGAGTAGGCATTTAGATGAAACAAAACGCTCCTCGACACGGACGTTCGTAAAACTTTAGGGAGGTGATGGGTATAAGGCAAGGTGATGAGAGGGTTTGCACGTGCTCTATCTGTCTGTACTTTCCACCAAACCTCAAGCCACAGCTATGAAATTTTCAAATCAAAGCGGGTCAGACAGAAAACACAAAGCTGTCTGCAGAACAAGCATTCAGCATAAGAAAGCAATTTACTGCTCCTCTCACATCACCCAAAAAATGATACAGAGCGAGGCCAGGTCCACTGAGAAGTACTTAGTGTGGTGGGAGAGACCAGGAGTGTGTTGGCTTTTCCACATATTAACTTTTATTAACCTTGAGCAGGAGGCTGAGGCAGTCGTGTCAGCGAAGGTTAAGAGTTAATGTCACTTCGGCATTACACTGCTCACACACACGCAGCAACAACCTCTTTCTCTTCTCTTTCCTTTGTTCAGCTTTGGTAAGTGTGCGCAACAGAATCAACACTAATATGGCAATAATATCAGTAATTGCATCCTCAATTGTAATTATGGTGATTATGGAGTCCTCTTTGATATGCAGTCCTGCTCCACCGTCGATACGAGCCATATGTGAACGTGGGACAATTATGCTAATCATCCCACATCCCAGCATATAACTCTGAAGTGAAATAAAGTTCACCACCTTGTGTCGGAAAAGCCAAAGAAAAATGCCCCTCAATGTGGAAACATTAAGGAATAAAAATTATGCAAAGGCCAGTCATCAGTGTAGGTCTTTATGGAGACCTTTAGGTGCGACTGACCAGTTATTGACTGTTTATGCTAATTACCAGCTTTGTTGATACATTCCAAATACTTTATACTATAATAACACTGGCACATAATTAGACTTGGTCCAACTTTTATGGGCCATTTTGGACTCTACTAATGGCTTTGTGCTCGGACTTTAACAGACCAATAAAGCATAGTCTAATGATGTGGACCGGGCATGATTAACAAGAGGCAGACACTATTAAGAGCTATCAAATCCATCTCTAACTGGGCAGGACAATTTCTTTCCCGAGCAATCAGTAAAACAAAAAGACAGCCTTTTCTAATATGTGGTTTATTCTAATATGTTTATTGCATGGGTGGCCCGTTTAATGAGCAGTCTCTCTCAACTACACCGATTCAGGAATATAATTCAGCAAGAATCTAGCAGGCAAATGCAGCAAAACCACGACAAAACGTTACAAAAAATGTCTCCATGGCAACCCCAAATCTACCATAAAGGCAGTTAGCGTTGCTGGAAAGTGGCTTTTTCATTGTTAAGATCCCAGCACTCAGTTCTGGCAGTGAGGTCCCACTGGTAGGTTGCTACTGGTTGGTCCATTTAGTTCAAGACGGATGGGAGTCAAGCAAATACTGTTCTGAGTTTCCCTCCGGTCTATACCGATGGTTTGGCAGTGTGACAAGACAAACTGAGCATGGCATCAAACCCCAACCTCTATTTCATGGTGGCTTAACAATTTCTCTCTCACTAGATTACACTTGCTGTGACTGACTGATTTACCAATCCAATGACCAATACATTTGGCCAGATATTGTATTGAGAGAGGGGAGTCAATCCACAACCTCCTTAATTTGGTGCAACTGCAATTCATTTTGAAGGTGTGGAAATAATATGAAGAATGATATGTTGATTAGAACCATAACTGCCACGCGAGCGCAAGCCTGTCTCAGAGAGCACACACGGCATAATGTGATATACGTTGTGTGTTTTGAGTACGAGCTTCTCTCTACGAGGCCTTTTCCTAAGGCCTCGGCAGAAAACCACGAACACGTAAAGTGCACAGTGCAGAGAAGACGTGTAGAAAACACATATCCTAGGGCCTAGGATTTCCTGGATTTCTCTGCGGGCCTCCTTTTTTCACCGCACTTGCACGTGCACATGCACGGCCACACACACAAACCACACACAGACAGATTCAGTCAGCAGGAGGACAGACAGAGGAATGAGGTTACTCATACTGATCTATTAAGTGTAGTGAGAGAAATGCAAAGAGATGGTGCCTCAGATTAGTTCGCACACAACCACAATCTAACGTTGAAGGATATGGGGATTTAAAAAAAAAAAAACATTACAAATAGGCAACACTAGAATTTTTAAATATCATGCGATGGGTCTGTGCTGATTAAGATGTAGCTTTACATTCTTTGCCATAAAACTGTATTGCTTCATTATAGCTTTATATAAAGGAGTGAAAATAAATCCTTCAGATCAGTATTACTCCTTTATATTAGGGCTGAACAATTGAAATTTGATCAAAATTGCAACACAGCTTACAGCAATTTTCAAATCACAGGAGACGCCCAAAAATGTGTCAAAATATAATTTTAGATTAGTCATTATTCCACATCTTATTATACAGACTGAAGAAAACATATTAGTTTCTCAGAGCTGCACAAATATCCTAATGTAAAAATTACCATTCCCTCAGACATTGCGCATCATATCGCAATCGCATTCCGATATTTATTCGAATTCAAAATCGTTCAGCCCTACATTTTTACCTATATTGTGAAGACAATATAGTGTAAATTATGTTTTGGCTACATGTGTAAGAGTATCATGATTTGAATGAATTTTTTTGATTGTTTTTTCTCAAAAAAACGGAAACTAAACGATACGTTATATGATGTATATGATATATAGATGATGGTTGGACGGATGAATCAAAAACAAGAAATATGTTGATTTATATTTGTCAACAAACAAACTAATGCAATTACATTATTTTTTTAATTTAAATCTGCATCATCACAGACTTGAGGTCATTTCCTAAAGTAGTTAGTAGGTTAAATATCTCTTTAAAGTGTTGATAAGCATCTTGCATTCAATAAATTACACAGTCAACCATCAGTCATCAACATACCTCTCGATCCATGGTTCTCAAACTGTGGTACGTTTACCAACAGTGGTACGCGAGCTTCCTTTGGCGGTACTAAAAACTAGAAATACTGTTCTACTGTATATACCAGGATATGTGATCGGAGTGGAGGTGAGGAATAAAACAAAAAGTATAGAAAATAAGTCATAATAAAAGTCAACTTATCGCTCTCTACATCTAATTTTGCTATTCCAGTGTGTGAAGTACATGTGAGGAAGAGGAGGATGGTGACAGAGCAAATGATATTATTAATAATAAATCTGCCTCCTGTAAAAAGTCTGTAGCCGACTTTGCTCGACCAATTGCACCACTGTATTTTAACGCCGGTGATAATGGTTTTGCTTCCAGAGCTCAATATTTTCCCAGATGATACCTGGTGTAAAAAGACGTTTTAGATGTTTACGACATCACACGACATTCTACAACTTTCGCTCTCAAGATAAAAAAATGGGAAAGAAAGGTATTTTAGTGAACATCATGTGAAGTAATCATTGATAATTTAGTGGACTGCACAGATAAGTGTAAGAATATATACGACAACTAAAATAAAACAACTGGATATAGTGAAGAGACAGTGTTAAGAATTAAAGCAGAATAGGTGTTTACCAACATAAGAAAAAAAAATCAGGTGTTGAAATCATTACACCACTGTCATGTTTAATTTAGTTTTTAGACATTTTTATAGTTTCCATATCATAATTTCTTTTCTAGAAGCACCAGTCATGCAAACATTAAAGTAAAGTTTATCTTTGAAGTAAAACACAGACAGTTGTGAGTTTAAGAGAAAAAAAACTGAGTAAAACAATTAGAGATAATTGAAAACAGTCTTATGTTCAACTAAGCTTCTGTACAAATTTCCAGCACACTGTAAACTTGCCAATGGTCCCAGTAATCATGAATTATGTCTGCTCTGATAAACAGCAACTGCTTTCTTGCTATTCATTGTGTAAGAGGATTTATTAGTGTATTTTATTTGTAAACAACTGCATCATGTTCAGTTCATACTGAAATAAATCAAATGAAAAAAAAAATAATGATGAGACGTGCTCAATTTAAAATGACTACTATATCAATAGCCAGACTGAACAACGGTTACAGCGTAGCAAATGTAAAGCTAGGTTTTTCATACGATAATAAACATGTAAGATAGCAACCGTAGGTGTTCCTTTACTTTGTCTGCTTTACTACATTCTCCCTTCCTCTTGGTCGATGTAGTCATCAAACCTACCAGGTATCCAAATGGGATTCTACCCAAGCACTGCCAGTGCCATGGCTCACTTAACCATGAGATTGAGTGGAGTATGCGTCCACACAGAAAGAACTATTTTGATTACTTATTACTTAAACTGTAATGTATTCTGCCCCCTTTTGTCTGCATGTCCTGCTTCCCTCATTCCTCTCCTGCAACCCCCCCCAAAATAAATGGAAAAATATTCACTGCCCTGGGCTACTGCTGAACTTCTCACTCTCTGCATCCAATTTGAAGCGGAGCTGCTCTGATGTCACAGAAACGTCCACACACCGAGACAGAGGAAAGGGGAGGAGGCCGTAGAGGGAAGGAACAAGAGAGAAGAGCAAGCAACCTTCAGACCTCCAAGGTCACACTTCTTAACCCCACTGCGAAAAATCCAATAACAATTTATGAATGTTTTAGTTAGAAGTCATTAATGCAACAGAGCATCTGTTTCGAAAAGAATACCAATTAGGTGTCTGCTCTGCACTTTCCCAGCTTCTCTCACACACACACACGCACACCCTTTAGGCGCAACATTCTGATGTTCAGGGAGCAAGTGGCCCCTATAGGACCTGGACTCCACGGTGCTAAGCCCAGACCATCTCTCTGGATTTAACTGACCGCATACTTAAAATCACTAGTCAGGTTAAACATCTGGTCCTTCAAAGCTATTCAGCAACTGTGTTACCAACCAACATGCTGTCTTGCATTACTTCTTACTGAAGCTATAGCTCAGGGACAAAGGATTTGTTGTGTATTGAATATTTAATAGCAAAAGTTAAAATGCCCCACATTAGACAGACGCACTGTAAAGTATGTGGAATACAGTATGTACAAGTCAGCTGAAATCTTCTTTGGTGAAAAGAGGTTTTGGGGGCACAGGCAACCAGCAGAGACTGGATTAACCAGTAGACCTATAGTTTTTTTCCAGATAAAGCAATCTCTCAAGCATGACTTAATACCAAACAGTCGCCAACACACTCGGCGAACTGCATTAAGGAGTACGGCGAGTGTGCATGTGTCGCTGCGTGCGTGTTGTGAACATGAGCGTCTCTGCAGCTCAACAGTGAGTAAGAAGGCTCAGCAGTTTAATTAAGCCAACAGGGTTGTGTACCTTCCTATTTACTTGTGAGGGAGCTCATGGTCGCAGGAGAAAAGGCCACAGGGAAGAAGGGAATAGAGGTGTCACAATGGCCATGATGATGATGGAGTGTCTACAAATATGACTCCAAACAGGGTCATTTTGATTTAGCAGCAATACGCAAAGGCTGGCCCGTTAACTCCTGACCTTTTGAGTGTGACCTGTGGGGGAGGGGTCTATCTGCCAGCACAGGACAGAAAGAAAGGGAGAGGGAAAAAGAGAGGGGCTGTGCAGTGTCAGGCCCATTATGACCCGCTAAAAACTCGGGCCGCTCTCCGGCAAGGAGCCATCCATCATCGGGGCCTCTCTAATCAGCATGTTTGTCACTGTAACTAAACAGTGGGCTGAGCCACATCGCCATGCTATTGGCCCTGACAGGGAGAAATAAATCTGCTGCCGGCCAATGGGCTGCAGGCAGCCGAGCGTGACAGGAAAGGTGACAGATTCTTGAGGTCTCAACTAGTGCGAGATTAAGGGGAACTAGCCCAGACTCTGGGGCGGAGGAAACATTTGAACAGTTTTACTGATCTTTAGGCAGCAGTCGCGGCCAGGGCTGCAGTGGCACTGGTGTTGAAAGTGAGAACACCTTTGTCCTTTTCGCAAAAGACAGGTTCATTTGTTCAGTTAAGATAGAACTCTGAATCCCTCTGTACGAGGTAACAGATAGGTGCTCTGTTCGCTTTCCCTGTGACACCTCGGGATTGAAAATTCGTTTGTTGCGGTGTTCAGACACACAAGATCAATCCTGGCACCATCTCCAGGGGAAAATGTTTTTCTGAAAAACAGTGTGGTTTATAGTTGATTGAATATGTAATCATTATACCACATTCTTCATCACAATTTCACTTTCAAAAGAATTTTCAACAACTGCTCATGTTGGATAAATGTGTTACAATGTGATGAATAAAATATATAATATATATATGTTGGACAGTTTCAAATTTATACATAGTGACAACTTAAAGGTCCTCTGGTAATCACTATATAATTAGATGTTTAGGCATTTTAATGCCGTGATCACATTTGTTTCTCCTTTACATAGGCACATTAAATAGAAATCTACTTGTATAGGCAGTCCAGGCTGCTTACTGCCGTTTTGTTTGGTTTTCTAGTCCCTTGCTTACATCTCAGCAGGCGGGCTGTACACAGAAGCTAAAAAAAACTGCAGTTATTTGACCACTTGGATGAGTTACCCTTTTTCCACTTACAACAGCTGAAAGCCCAAAATGGGGGAAAACAAAGTTTTGTCAATGATGCAGTGCCACTTACAGGCAGGTTGAAAAACAAATTCAGGGAAGTCTCAGGAAATCACAATTGGCACTGTTATTCTGAAGGTTTGATGGCTTACATCATAACATTGTACTTTTTGCCTTCGCCTCCAATCCTCAGCAAACGTGGCTGCTGGCTGTGTTTTACTGTACTTTCTGGGTCCTCAGAAAAATGCATTTTACTTGTAGCTTTGTGCTTACAGACTGAGAACACGAATGCTCACAACATTGTGTGTCTGTTTCCTACTCTGAAAATAGTTCATGGAGAATTAGACTCTCAGTCCAGGACTCAGAAACAGAAATGTTTGGCAACCAGGGACCGCAGCTGCCTGTATGCTGTGAATGCACATTGTGGTGAGTATAATTTCATTGGTATAAGTAAAAGAAAAATCAACTCCAAGAAGTGCGCCCTCATCCAAGGTCTTAACGATGTCAGACATGTAAAATAAAAACAGTACACGAAGGAACTGGAGCTCAGAATCTCTCTTCTCTTAAAATATACCAGGTTTTTTTTGCATACAACAATATATATATAAATTATTAATCAAATAATAGTACCTCCATTGATATTATTTTTTCAACCACCACAGACCTAATTATCTAAACCTTAAATGCCAAATTCTGTAAATACCAAAACCAACACAGAACCGTAGAGGCATACAAAACATTTCCCATGATATTTTGGGCAATAATGAGGGAAAATCTAAATATTTTCTCACATTTTTTGTTGGTACATATTTTGAGGTAATATTAGTACATCTTTATGCAAGCTTAACAAGACAAACTATAACTCACTGTACTCGGTCAGGTATACAATGACTGACTCTCAAAGTTAAATAATTAATTCAAGGTCCAATCCATTATCTTTTTTGTGTGTAACTAAATAATCGTTTAACAAGCGTGTTCTTTTTTTTAATAGCACTGGTAGTAACACCGGGTTGTATTTCACACCCCACAGGTTACGGTGATGGTGGTGGTGGTGGTGGTGAGGGGGGGTTGCATAAAGAGAAAGAACATGCTTCTACTCATTGCTGCAAAGTAAAATGACACTATATCAAATCAAGCATTTCCATATGTGGACTGGTGCTGCTATTATGGGTCTAACTAAACAGAAGCAAGGCAGCAGACCAAAAGATGGGCTGCATGCATCAACTCAGCATGAGACAGGGGCATTCTGTGAACTCTGGAGCCTCCTACTGGGGGAAATCAGAAACTGTATCCAATCATGTACTGAGCAGATCTTAAACTAGTGAGTATCAGGTATAAGGCAATAGTCCATGTCTGGTTCTCTAATCTGCAGGGCCAACACTTGATGAGCACCGACTATAACTGAAACACAATGAATGTATCATAAAAATTCACCAGCTACAAGAAATCACAGTCATATTACTTTTTCTATCCAGATCCCTTGACCTGTAGAACAGCTGTTAATCAGGCAGTAAAACTAATCTTGTGCAGACACAAAAATGGAGGGAGACACGGGTGCATGGGTATGAGAGACAGACTTACTTTGAAAAGTTAATAACTTCTACTTGACCATTAGACGTGGGAATTTAGGCCATAAATCTCAAGGGCACTCGAGACTTGTCTGGAGGCTAACTAAGATAATTGGGTGGTGTTCTGCAGCGTTAGCCGTTCTACAGTAAGGGGATGTGTTTTGAGTATCAGGGAGCCATATGGTGTCAAGCATTGTGGATTCACAGCAAAGAGTCAACATGACCCGCTTGACCCTCATCGCAAGTTGTCTGCATGTGACGGGGGGGGGGCGGAGATATCCAAGAGGACATCTGTGCAGCCACAAATTTTCCAAGATGTTTTTTTGTTTTTTTTCATGGTCATACAGACATTACCGCTTCCTCCTCCCATCTAACAGAAATTAAATTAGCCACTTTGCTGCAGTGTGGGTCAGTGGCTCAGGCAGTGGCCTTTTACTAGAAGCTCCCTTTTGCCAAGCTTGTCTCTACAGATATAAATTAGCCCAGGAGTGCTGGGCTAAAACATGTCAGGGGCTAAACGAAGATTGAGCGATGAGGTCGAACAGGGGAGACTAAGGACCAGGAGGACATGGTGGAATGGAGAAACTCTTGTCCTTCAACCCTTCCTCACTGATCCCAACCTTCCTTTACAAAATAAAGGAGGAGGGGACCTCAAGTTCTCCAGTACACGAGTTGGCACAAGTTAGTGCTCAGGAAGTCCAGGAGACGCCTCTGCCTGCCTTGAGAGTGAAACCTAAAACCAGTGACATAGCCAATACATGTCATATTCTCTCAGTCAAGAATGGTTTATTTTCGAAGGAATTTCAACCTAAAACCTGTTCATCATAATTATCCTGATTTGTTTGAAAAACCAAGGTGGATGGGTCTGGCCCAATTACGAACAAGAGACCACTGTTATGTTTGGATGTTTTAAAAAAAAAAAAAAAAAAACCTTTTGGCAAGACATAATTTTTCACATTCCCAAAACAATGACAAAATGTCTTGTTCTGCAGTGGAGGCAGTAAATATCCTCTCAGCAGTCAAAAATATAGTAGATCTGTTAAAAATACAGACTTTTGGAATATCAACTTGCATGCAACATACAAGTAAAGTCCCCCAGTCAAATACATTTAGTGCCAATGGGTGCTTGGAGCTACTCCAGGTGCTGCTCTTCATCTAAA
Source organism: Microchirus variegatus (assembly GCF_963457635.1). Classification (NCBI taxonomy): domain Eukaryota; kingdom Metazoa; phylum Chordata; class Actinopteri; order Pleuronectiformes; family Soleidae; genus Microchirus; species Microchirus variegatus. Next base: position 18,432,723 of record NC_139810.1, read on the forward strand.
TAACCACAGTCATTGAAAAAGGCCAGGGAGGCGCTGCTTCAATTGCTCCCTGCTTTTGGCGGAATTTCACCACAGGTCTCAAGGAGACGTTTTTATGTAAAGAAACAACAAGAACTACTGGACATTCTCCCAGAGCTGTGTTGAAACAGATTGTAGGAAACATATATGAACCAAGGCAAGTGAAGGGTTTAAATTGTCTATAAAATCTGATTCTTCTCATTACAATAACAAACAAAAGGACTGGAAATGTGTTTTCTATGTTACAGCAAAGACATTTTTCTTCTTTTTAGAGGTGCAGAGTAACTGCACCAATAATCTGCATTTAGACCAGACATAAGGGAATAGTACTTATTGAATGGAAATTAATAGACATAATCCTCCATCACACTTGAGCCATTAAGTCATTTATTATTATTTTACTGCTAAATCTACAAGTCGTCTCACCTAGTTTGTGTTTTTCACTTATATAACTTAAATCATGTGGAAGTAAAACAACGAGTTGTTTTCATTTACTGTATGTATCCAACAGACCCTTCAGGGTGTAACTGTGATTATCAATATAGTAAGTGCATTTATCTAGAGAAAAATAAATGAACAACAAACATAATATAAATGCATACATATGAATCTTTGTCCACTGCCCTGGGCTGAACTGAGGAAGATCTTTTTTTCTTGAATATATCAAGTTCCTCAGTACATCAGAAATGTATTATCTATAAAAATGTAATAATGAAATAAATAAGTCATCTCTGGATAGAGTATCATTGTTGCCAGTCGGTGTAAAAAAAATACTGTGCCTTTAAAAGTTCTCGTTATACTATTAACACCAAGTTGGTGAGGCTTGGCGTCAAAAAGGTGGGGGCTGGTGAAGGGGCTCCGCTCTTCTGTTTAAAAAACCCTGAGGTATTAGGGTGGGCTAATCTTTAAAAGGTTAATTTATTCATAGAGATTTTGACAGAGATGTATGGCCGAACCAACATCTCAGGCACCTCTTCCCAGAGGGAGACGACTTGTGCAAAGAACAGAGAGGGAGAAAGGGAGCGGAGGAAGGAGGAGGTGGGGGAGTTCGGCAGAAAGATGGAGTGCAGGAGAGAGACAGGGCGGGGAGTCAACATGCTATAAACACAAACACGTAATTACCTCATAGAGGCTGACAATGACTGGCTTTTGACCCAGTGCACTTAGAACTCTCCACTCAGTCCTTTTAGCTCAGAAAAGAAAATGTAAACGCAATGTAATTTATACTAAATAATATATATATATATATATTTTTTTATTTTTTTTTAAACAGACCACATGTATTTTGAATGATGTCAGAATTGGCTTATTTTATGATTTATTTATTGTTTTTGCAGAACATCAAAAATCATGTGCGATGTATTTTGTTCGTGTGATTGAATGTGTGATTTGAATGTTCAATTATGACTGCAATTAATACGTTTTTAAGCAAAAGTTATCGTGTTACAGTATTATTGCATGAGCAATTATATAAAGTCTCCTTACTATAAACCAAGCAGATGTTTGTCATACCACTGTGAAACTGAACGGCCAGTTATCAGCATAATTCCCGTTACATAACAACGATCTTCAGCTATTTCTCCAATTTTATAAATGATGAGCTGCTGGTCTGGTATAAACTATTTTGCTAGAAGAGATCAAGTGTGGAGAGCTGGCATTTTTGGTGAAAACCAACTGCATAAATCCTCAACTGCAACAAGTCGATGGAAAAATCATATGACATGGTCATGAAGAACAAGCGCATGACTGTCGTGAAATGTGGTAATTTAAACACGGCTTGTTTATTTTGTACTCGTGCCAAAATAACCTGCCGTGCCTGCAAGTATAAATTTGCCGTAATGGTTGATGCGATTAAATTGGCCAATTGTTTGCCAAGATTTAGCTATTTGAGTTCTGTTATATAAGATGTCATTTTGTGCCTTCCACACATGCACACACCATGGATAGCAGGTAGTTAAAATCAGGTATTTGAACGATAAAATGAACAAAGTCTGGCCGTTACTCATATCCTTTCCCTTGTATTGAGTAATTGCATAAAATAAGTAAGATGTGGAGGACTGCTGTGTTTTGTATACCAGCTATGATGATGAGAGTGGTGTGTGCTTGTGTTTTTTAAGAACACCAGACTTCGATATACAGATTTGATCAATGTTATAAATGATAGTTCTCAAAATTCAGGATTGAAGGACGGCGTCTCATTTTTAAAAATTATCTGAGTACAGTATCTATTTAAAGGTCCATCTAATGACATCTAATGGTGACACTGCAGAGTAATAAATGAACGACACCCACGCTAACGCCTCACTTTCACAATCGCAGAACTATGGTGGCCTTCACACCTACGGATGTCGTTCTTTGTTTGCTTAGTAAGCTGCACATGATGGCAGCCTCTGTAAAGAAAAGGCGTTTGCCTTATGGACAATTATAAGGTCACAATGACTTGGTGTTTTTATCAGAAGCCTAATACACAAATAGAACCATCGTTAGAAACATGTATATGGAAAATATAAATATAACATATATGGAAATATATATTATATCCAAAGTAGTAAGCTTTTAAATTCAACTGAAGCGAACAGTGAAGAATTAGAGTGCAAAAAAAATAGTTATACAAGTGAAATACACTGAGGTCGCCTTCAATTCATCTTATGTGACCCATTACTGTATATATCATACAGAGCCTTCAGGGTGTAACTACTATGATCGAGAGTAAGTACATTTATTTTAAAAAACAATAAGTGCATTATGAACATTCGTTTAGAATCAAGTCATTTTTATAAACCTATCATCTAAGAACACCTCACTGGGGGTATCCAGTTAACCTAAAGTAAATCAAAACACCTCAATCCCCTCTCCAGACATAAAATCACCTGATCTTTTTCTGGAGCTTTTCATTCACTGTTGAGACTTAACTTAATTTGAGCAGTGAAGAGGTTTCCCCTCAAAGTGACCACGTTATTGCACCCTGTTCTCCACTTGAATATCTTTAGTTACGAACTGTTGATATGTTCAAACTGCTTTAAATAATTCATGTTTCAGTCGGTTTTCGAAACTTATATCACTCACATTCCATGTATGACCTTTTTAATTTGACCACCTCAGTTTGATATACTGCAAGGATACCTAATACTACAAATGTCATGTGATCTTGGTAGGACAGTCAGCAGGGAAAATACAAACCAGATACAAGACCTGTATGCTTGGATCATTGACAGGCCGTCAATAACCATGTGTGACAGATACAATGGGATGGCTCCTGGTCATTAGGCAAGCACGTTAAAAATACAGGGGGTTACCTTCTGTGTGCAGGCAGCATGTCCAATGTTTACAAGGAACAGTTAAATGCTAAGGAAAGGTGCCTCAAAGCTTCCTTTATTATCTCCTTAAGTAAAGATGGTACACAACACTGTCCTTTATCAAAAAGAGGAGTTAATCCTGACATGGCAGCAACAATTAAAGCAACTGTGGTTATACTAGGACACATCAAAAATAGGAATAGGACACCTGCTTTGTGAAAATCGCTGCATTATTCCCAATCCACAAACAAGATTTGTTCTTGTTCAAAAGCCTTAAGTCAGAAGTAAGTGACATGCATACTAAATTGGCAATTACCAATATTATCATCTAAATAGAAAAACAGAAAATGATACATAAGAAAACTTGTTTAATTTAATTCCTGGTAAGAGAAAGCCATCTCAGCAAAATTCCCCTTCATGAAGTGAGGTTAAAACTGGGGGAAAATAAGAAAATAAACTGGCAGTGATGTTGTCATTGCAGTTTAACCCTTGAGACATGGATCTGCTGTTCTGTGACACGCGGACATAACCCTGACCGTCAGACTTTGAATAAACGAAGCAGAAAGAAGAGGAGGTGGGAACATAACCCTAACTTCTCTTTCACCTTTCCTCCCACCTACAGACGTTTTGGGCCAAGCTGGTCTCTCAACCTCCCCGTCTACCCAGTATTCTTGCTCTGGGCGCATCCAATTGAAGCGATCTCTGGGCTGAGAGAGTTCCGTTTCTTCTCTAATCCTTCCACTGGGGGAGGCTCACATGGTCTCAATTACCCCCACCCCACCCCAGAACACTGGGTCCCCTCTCTATGCTCTCTCTCTATCCGCCTCACCGGCCTACTCCTCTGCCAATGCACCGACCTGGGCCCTTTTTCAGCAGTTTATGTTATTAAGCACACACTGCTGAGTTCCTGTCCTTCACAGGGGCCTGGAGATGTTATCACCCCTGTCGCCGTATACAGTTACTTCCAAAATATTCCATAAATTAGATTGGGATTGGCAATTCGGAATACAGCAGTGGAGGCTGAGGTTGTCATTGATTGGTTGGTGATGGGAACGTGTGGGGGTGAGTATCAGGGAAGCTTAACGTAAAATGCAAATAATTATCTTCTTATATTTACATTGGATGGAGAACCACTGAGAGGTGTGTCACTGGCAAAGTGAAGGTGAACAGAGGAGAAGTGGATGGTGCTTAAGGGCTTAGGGATAAGGAGGAAAGGAGCCTCAAATCCAGTTCTTATTTGGATAGAGATTCTTTTGGAGGTGGAGTTGGATATCTAGTCTGAAAAGAGTTAGACTGGCATTTAATTGGGGGGGCAGCAATACACAAGCATCCCCCTCCTGTAATGAAACAAGGCTGTATTTGGACAAGTGACTTTTCAAGCCCTAAACAGCTCTGTCAATCCCCAGAGCATGGAGAAAGGTCCTGAGCCGGGACATCCGTGGCCAATTAGATTAGGAGGAACCTGTGAGGTCTCCAAACAATGGGCTCTCAGAGGATCTGCAATAACATAGACATGGCCCCTGACACACAGCTCCAAAACTTCAAAAGAAATCATTACAAGTTAGAGATGAAGCAGTTAGACATATATTAAACAAATACTAATTAATCACAGCAATGGTTTGTTGATACTTGGCTACTTTTTTCAGCAAAAAGGATTTGAAGAACATGTTATAGAGGCAAGGATTGAATTCCTGATAATTGGTTAGTTGGTAATAATCAAAATGTTGGGAATGGAAAATGGTATTAATATTAAGACAAAGATAGAGAGAAACTCAGACACAGAGAGAGACAGCGACAAAATGAGAATACGTTTGGTCTTTTTTCTGGACGTTGAACTTAGTAAAACAGTTAGAATGAGCATAAAAGGAAAAGGGGAAATGGGAGCACTAGGTCAGGGTCAAGGGTTCAGTCTTAACCTTGAGGGCTGACTGATCTAAATTCTGTTACCGGCTTGACTTCATGCATGGCTAATGTGGCACACTGTCCCTTTAATTATTGCTGACCTCCTACAGAGCAAGAGCTAGTCTACAGCGATTCAAGATAGAGCACATCATGATCTGAAAGGGGTTGGGAATCAATTAAAAAAAATTAACTCCAACCGATTTGCTAATTACCACAGTGCACAGCCGGTAAGAGCTCTAAGGGGGAATTGTAAAATATCACTGAACTGGCAGAAGAATGGAAACAAAACACTGAACAGCATCAGCACCTCCAGCCAGCACAAAACTTTTATGAAGGAAAACACCTGGCAAGTTCTCCAAAAACTTAGACAGCCACACTAAGAAAATACAATAGCCTGATAACGGTCACCCACTGAGGTTATGGAAGGAAAAGGCTATGTAAATATATTGGTTCCCTTTGGTTCAAGTAACATCAACAAATTTACTTGATATTTAGAAATAACGTAATGGTATCCAAACCCTCTACCTGCTGCTTGATCATCTTCCAGCCACTTGGATTAAAACCTACAACAAGCAATTGACCCTTAAGATCACATCTTCAACTTTAATTGTTTGACATGTTTAAAAGGTATCTAAAGGACATGTATTACCATCAAGGAGTTACACCAGTCGATAATTGTCTTGCACCTTGTTAATGATCTACTTAACAAGTTTTAAAATGATTCAGGGCAGCCGACAAGATCAGTTGTTCAGGTCAATCTTACTCTTACATGATGCCTATTACCAGCTGCATTTTTGTCCAAGACAATGTCTTCTAGATTCCCTACACACATAAAATGCACAATATTGAAGATAGTGTTGCATTGCAGTCAAAAAACAAGCCCCTCATCCACTGATGATAGGGCACCAACTCCTTACGTGGAGCTGTGGAGGCTGCCTATGTTTGCCTGTCCTCCACTCTGGAACATGTGGTTTTAGTTACAGAATGTTTTACTGCTCAACAATGTTTCTGCCTTAGAGCTCACCACAGCGCATAAAGACTACTTTGTCCCTTGATGCCCACACGGGAAGAGTCTGTCTCAATGTGCATACAGACACACACGGGGTGATGATGACATCAGCAAGAGCAGTAAACCAGTGTCGATAAATGTACAATTTTCATCCTAGACGATAACATTTTAATAGTAAATTGCCCTCCTGTACTTCTTTAACAACGCAAATAAAAGCCAATGCTTGTATTTGTAATACTGCTAATTTCTACTTGGCTAAAATTTGTCTTTCTGCATGTCCGTTATCCACTGCAGTACCAGCTCTTACTAAAATACCACACGATATTACCAAACCCAGGATTGTGACCGACAGAACCTTTGATTCAAGTAATAAAAGACATGTCACATGACTTGTGCACAGGCCTGAAACTAATAAAAGCGCAGACATGCGAGTAGGGCCCTTAATAAAGCCAACAATTAATCAAAAAGTTAAAAAAGTGAAATTACATACACGCAAAGAAACTGAGCTGTAACGATGGCATCTCAAAAGCTAATCTGTTTTTGCAAATGTGCATAATATGAAGAGGGTGTCAAATGAACATTTATTGCAACTATCCTGACATCACACCTGTAGAACTTTACATTCAAAGTCGTCTTTTACAACAAGAAAATGTGACTGGGATCTCATGGCACTATTTGAAGGAGGTGATTAGCACACCCTGGAGTGCAAAGTGAAAGGCTATGGGCAAGTGAAAGGATGTCTGGCATGAAGTCAGTGCGGTTGTCGCTTGGCGCACTTAAAATCATGTTCTTGAGGACCAAATTGGTGCTAAACACTGGTCATATGCAATGACAGAGCCAGTATAGAAGGACCACTTAACAGCTTCTCCCCTGCCTGTGTTATGTACAAACTCCATTTCCCAGCAACAGGCCACAATAGCCAACAAGCCCTGACTCATACTGGGGTGGCACAGAGTAGCACATACAGTTCCGACTCTGCATGAACTTGGAATAGGTCCGTGCTCAGGCCATATGTCTACCCTCACGGTCCATCACAGCATCCATCTTCTCACACCCTAAGGCCAACAGCATGTGTAGCATTCAGTAGCCCTCTAACCCTGGACATGAAAACAGATGGACAGGGGTCAAAGCTGAGGCAGAGAGCACCATCCAGGAATTCTTCAGAGTGCCAAAGACATCTCATCACAGCACAGAAGAGGCTGAGAGGTTACATTTGTTAAACATTACTGCTTGTTGAGTTTGGTGCATGCTGGAAACCTCACACCTGCTGGTGTCTGAGGCTCTGCCAGCAATCGCTGCAACAAAGGCTGTTTCATATCAAAGACAATGCAGATTTTGTTTTTTTCCGAAAAAATAAATCATTTTCATGTACGCACTGACAGCATCACACATTCAGCACTGCATGGGACTAAAGTAAACCATAAACTAATGTCATGAAATATTAGCATTGTGTTGATCCGTGCAGCATTTCTCAGTCGAGTTCTGTTTAATACAGCTTACAACAACATTGTTAGGTAATGCAGTCATTATTTTACTGGCTAAATGAAATTAACTCAAATCTATACAACCTGGTTTGATTCAAATGTCAATTTATACAGACAAAGAGGCAACGGACAGCTTCTGTGTCTTAATACATGATGCCAGTAAGAACACAGGTATTCCTCAGCTGCTGCTGTGTTGTGTCATGATAAAATAATTCCCACTGTGAAAGTGTGCATCTAAATGCAGGTGTGCCGTGGGGGGGTAGCCAACCCCAGCTGACAAAGGGCAAAAGATGGGTATACCCTGGACAGGTCGTCAGTCCATCACAGGGCCACATAGAGACAAAAAAAACATTTACTCTCACAACAATGGTCCATTTAGAGTGTCCAATTTTCCTAATCCCCGCAGGTGTTATCATTTTAGATAATATGCCGCATTTGACTTAATGCTTCTCAATTGACTTGTACTCCAATGTCAGTTTCTGCTTAGACTGTAACCAAGAGCATCTGCCCAAGTGAGGGCTACAAAATAGTAATGTGTCGCCATCTTGTGGTGAAAGAGAAAATATTTCAGGTACAATGACAATTCATGCCAAGTAGTAGTAGTAGTCGTGCAAATATACATCTATGAAATAAACAAAAAAATTGTACAAAAGTGGATAATCAAAGACAATCTGGGAAAAGAACACACAATGATTTAATTGACATATCTGAAAATGGGTGCAAATGATTTAATCCCATCCCTCCATGATCTTCAAACAAACAGTTTCACACCATAAACAGGGTGTAGTTTGCCGTTTGCAGTTTTAAATTGTTGCCTTAAATAATAACCCCCCTCCCATACAGTGAACACATTCTGAATAGTTCCTAGTAGATTTATTTTATTGCTGTATTGTCTGAAAGTCGCTGAGATCTTTGACATTTAGTAACTTTTGATTGTTAAAAAAAAAGGATAATGTGTGATATGTGTAACCTACCTGATGAATGTAAGAAAGAGAATTACAAATATTTAAACAGTAATGCCATGTCGAAAGAGTAATCCACACGTTATTCAGTACCTCAATGTCAACATTCAACATCAACAACAAACCAATCAGTTTTGTGGCATCTGTCCAATGACAGCCTATGAATAAACATCATGACTCACCTTTCTGGCAGCAGTGCAAATAATTAATTGGATTTAAATTAGCTGAAGTTCCTTAACATTGTGTAGTTAATTAATTTAGCTTCACCTCTGCATACCAATTGCATATAAGAACAACTGAAGGAGCTCATTAAGCTTTGTATATTAATAGTAAAGTTTTGATCTTGCCCAACATCATAAGGTCACCTTTTCTGAAAATACAGGAGAGATGGAAGATGTTTGTTTAACTGTTCGGCTTGTTTTCCTGTATTTCAAATGATAGCCAACATGAAAATTAGCCTTGGGAGCAAAACAAAGGTGCAGTGGGTTTTTTTTGGCCAAGTCATGGTTTTAAATGAGATTCCACCAGGTACAAGACAGGACAGTAATTGGGGTTGTAAAAGAGAACCCAATTCTGCACTGCATTTTTCACCATATCTGCCAAGTGCACTCCTCTATTATGCTAATAAGCCAAAAAAGTTAATTGGGTCCAATTGAGGACAGACCTGCAGGCGCTTTTCATTTAATATCGAAAACGAGTGTAGCATTTCACAGTGCACTCTTCCCTGATATAATGTACATCAGTGTCTTGCATCTGTAGATTACATACAGTATGATGTACAGTATATCATTTAATTTAGTAATCAGAGTATCTCTTCATCTAAGCTACTGTCACACATCAACCACCCTTTGTTGTTATTCAAGTTTATTATAGTGAGAATGCCTGATTTACAATCCCCATGTAAACTGAAATACATGAGTTAATAAGTGACTTTTCCTGTTAGTATGAAATCATTTGTGAAAGAATGAAGAACTAGTGTGGCACCGAAAAAGTAACCCACCATACTTTCTGCACAAACTACAGATCTTCTAAATCAGTATGAAATCAAATGAATGAAAAATGTTTTTGCAGTTTGCTTGCGAGTTAGACCTTAAAGACAAATACATACAGCAGACTGGTTACACTGCAAAGTCCCTTTTCTGACCTTATTTTATTGTTTAAATACAACTACTACTCTGAATGCACAAAAAGGGGCACCTAAACTATGAGTCAATATAGTTACAAAGGAGATGCATTGATTCCAAGTGCTCATTTGAAACAGGTTAATGCATCCTAAACCCCCAAATAATACATTTTGGCTGCAGTTACATTGCATGGAGTAACCTAATTCTGATCTTTTCATGAGGCACAAATGAGCTATGATCCATGACGGTGTAAGCAGGAAAAAAGTACATGGATTCAGATATCATCAGATAAGATTCAGGCCTCATTGGTATATGGAAATAAATCAGATAAGAATCAGATGTGCGCATTTGCATCTACAATATAAGCAGACAGATACCTTTCAGTGTGACTTGTGCTGCCTTTAAAATAGGACAGAATTAAGTAAATGCATATGTACTCTATTAATGATCACATGACTCTCTTTCAAGCTGTGCAATGGAGGAGAAGGATTTGTGCCTTTTATTCCCTTGGTGGCGAGGATTTCTACATTTTATAATACCATCACTTTCACTTCTGTTTCCCTTACCATTTTCAGGTCAGTTACCTTGCCCACCCTGTGGTTTGTTTCCTCAAATGATATAACCAAAGTAAATGCCTCTCATCACAATTTTACTTACAAAATAAAAGATGATTCAAGACTTTGGGATCCTGGCCAGATGCTGCAGCAGGAGGGAATCGACTGGCAGTCCAATCCAGAGGTACATGGAGAAACTTCATATTTAGACCTGCTGCAAAGATTTGAGAAAAAGGAAATCAACATTTAATGTCGGCTAGCCTACACACTCGTGCACAAACTTACACTCACAGCTACATCTGTTTACATGCTTGTTTAGGAAAATATCTAATTAGCCTTTTACATGACTCAATGCATTCAGGTAGACATGAAGACAGGTGATTTAGGTGACTTTGAATACAGCATGGTTGTTGGATTAGTGGGATTTTCAGTTCACACTCAACCATCTCATGAGTTTACTGAGTGGTCCAAAAAAAGAGAACATATCCAGTGAGCAGCAGTTTTCTGAGCAATAATACATTGTTGTTGTCACAGCAAAAATGAAATAAACCCTCATTACAGCCAAGGTACAAAATAGACCATGTCTGAAAGCACAGCGTGTCCTACAGCAGCACACGACCCACTCCCAATAATTTATCAGGTGCTCTGTCTACCTAATAAAGTGGCCAGAGAGTGAATATGTCCACCTGGAGGAGTCTGCATCGACACCTACTGTTAATAGTGCTGTTGTATTTAATCTGTAAATAAGTTTCTGAACTGGTCAGTTATGATGTATTAAATATGAACAATGTTCTGTAAACCAATCAAATGATTCATCTCTTCATTAATGAAGCTACAGCAACTACGAATGAAATGCATCTCCTGCTTTATACAATATTAAACCACTGCAGAAAATAAAAACATTTAGTTCAGCTGATGATGCTTCTTTTTCTTCCTCCATCTTGTCCTGCCTGTCCTCTTCTGTACAACTACTGTCCTTGTGTCCTCCTCTTTTCAAACACCCTTTGTCCAATACAATCACTGTTTCTCCTCAGAAACCGGAACCTTGCCTCTCTTAATTTAGCGCCAAAGTTAAGCTAATGCTAGTCTGTTACACCTCTTCAAAATACAAACTGTAACTAAAGCTTTAAGTTAGTTGCAACAAGTTTATCCCAACGACTCATTTTATCACAGGCAGCTGGGGTTTTCTGTGAACTTTTGTGAAATAACAAAAACAATTGCTGAATAAACGCCACATACCGGAGGAAAATATATCTCCTGTTGCTAATAGACGGTTCAGGTTGAGGTGCAGCCACAGGTGTGCTCACTAGCTTAGCTTCTTCTTCGACAACAGTCTCTGAACTGTTTCTCTGGAACAGCGGCATTTTCCCCTTAGTGGACATAGTCGGAATTACAACACTTTTCGTTCCTTGGGTTCCCTCACAAAACTAAAAGAAATTAACTGTATATACACATGACTTCGAAAAATGTACCCTTACTTCCAATTCTTAATTCAGATGCAAAAAATGATCTCTTCATAATTTAAATTTCATAAAAAAAAATGTTTATTGGGTTTTGGTGTTTTGTACATTCAGGAAGGTTTGTTCCAATCCAGTCCAATCCAACTTTATTTATAAAGCAGTTTAACAACAGCACAGTTGGTTTAAGTGCTGTACATAGACAAAACAGAAAAAAGGCAACATCTCAAAATGAGTTGAAAGCCAGGACAAAAACAGGAAGTGAGTCGACCTGCCTGATGTGTAAAGGCAAAAAGTGATAGAAATTACTTATTACCCTTGTGTATGTTTGTTAAAGTGCATAATCGTTTTCATATAAAAATAATTTGATTTTCATGGTCTTAAAATAAGATTTGTTTACATACTTTTGGCAAGGGCTCTGTTTAACAGACACCGCCATCTTGTGTCGTCATGTTTCTATAGCAACCTGTATGGAAAAAGCAGCCAAGGCATGTATTAAGCTTTTTGATGCAAAAAGCATACAATGAAGAATGCAGGGCCATGGTAGATCTGTGACACACTTGGGACCTTTCACTTGTCATTTTTCTTTTACTAAACCATGGGCAGCTTACCTTTTTTTTTACAAGTTAAGGTTTTTCAATTGACTTGAAGCACCTTTTTCAATGAAAGTAGCTTTGCACCTGAATTTGACTCGTGCTACATTAAGCAACAATTAGCAGCCAAGGATATTTGTACCTAAACAAGGTATCAAAATGGTTTGAATGTAGTCACATATTATGAGGAGGTACAAGGACATACAACAAAGCTGAATATGCATTTAACATGTGATCATTACAATCAGGAAAAATACCATTCTGTAGATATTTAAGTACAAGTCAACCAGTCACTGAAGTAATAATCAAAGTGTAGTGCAGGGGCATTAGAGTGCAGGAATAAATATTTAAGGCAATGTATACACATTCAATAGATGGTTATATAGAGTATTGATCTGTATGTGTCTTTGTACAATATAAAACTGTTGATGAATATATGCATGCAAAAGGAGTTTTAAAGTAGGCTGGTATAATGTGACATCCCAGCAGATGGCAGTATGCACGGGTACAGTAGATAGACACCTGATGAGACACATGTTTAATGTGATGACTGTCATGAAGTGAATATAGTAGTAAGAACATGTTGTGTTACAGGTTGTTTTCACTTGAAATTGTGAACATCATTAATGTTTTCCGCCCTCAATGTGAATCATTGCATATCAGAAAAGACATCGACGGTCTGCGACAGCACACATTTTGTAGCTTCCTTCTGTCTTTGACCATGATGTGCAGCGGACCACACAGGAAACGGTAGGGTCGTTACTGTGCCAGCTGGCATTTAAATGAGCGTTCTCCTCTTAGCCACAACCACAACTTCTATGATTATTTGGTGCATGCGAAATGTTTCAGTCTCACATTGACTGTTTATGCCAGATCTCTGATCAAGATCTCTCATGCATGTAAAAGAAATCGGGAGCATATACGCAGGAACATCGATATAACATTGGGATAATCCAGGATTCGTGAATGCTGCCCAAAATCACCCTGCTAGTGCATTCACATGTAAGCAATTAATATTTACTGCGCATTTTTATTTAATGAACTTAAACAAAGGAGACTACTTTGTATTAGGCACAACTTTATTTGATGTCAAGTGCAACGGCTGAGGATGACACAAATTAGTCCAAGATGTTTAATTTGATGTCATCACCTGGAGAGAAAAAAATAACACACTTTTAAATATATAACACCATCTATCTATTATCACTGCTACTTGTGAGCTGTCAAGAAGGTTTATATTAAATTATGATCTAAATATATTGTTTCGTTTGTGTGGTATTTTACTGTTTAATAGTGGTGCACTTACATTGTTGATCCAGCTGATGTAGGCGCTGACCTTGGTGAAGACAGAGGGCTTCTTGCGATAATTGCAGCCCATGCTGGAGCCAAAGCTCACCACGCCATTAACCTTCCAGGAGCCATCTGGGTTTTGACAGTTCAGAGGACCACCAGAGTCTCCCTGAAAGACAACAAGGTGACAACTGTCATTTTAGCCAAGGAAATAATAATGTTGAGTGCAAATGATTTGTTTTTTTCCCCGTAAAACAGCACTAAAAAGCAACACAAACGTTCTTCTTCGTCTCACAGAAACATCGCAGAAGCTTGTTGAATAAAATTATTTGACTCACATTGCAGCTAGCCAGTTCTCCGTCTCCTCCAGCACAGACCATTTTGCTGGTGACCAGGCTGCCCCACCAGTCATACTTGGTGCAGGTGGAGTGGCCGACCACAGGGAGGAGAGCCTGCTGCAGGACGTCGGCAATGGGACCTCCAGCTTTAGAGGAGAACAGGGTGTTGAACTTCAGAGTGGTAGTTGGCACCGTGTCTTATTCCAAAACTACACCCATTCTGCTCAGTGATACTTTTCACGAATCAAAAGGTTTTGAGGTTCAAAGTAGAATATAGATTGTTGTATAAGCTGTTAAAGTCACATAACTACATGAGGAAGAGACACAATAAAAACATCTCAGTAAGAGGAGTCTTTAGTTGTGTTCATTAATGGGTAGTGATATATCAGCTGGTGATTAATGTAAATGAATTTTGTCTTGATGACAGACATTATTTGAATTTTTCAATAACTTACTCCAGAGACGTCCCCAGCCGGTAACGTAGCATGGAGCTTGATGTTCCAGCTCTTCACTGGCGTCAGGAAGACAGGCAGGCATGATGGAGTCAGAGACGGTGACGGGAGTCGACAGCTTGATCAGGGCGATGTCGTTACTGCAGCGTGAAAACATAAATACAACATTTACAAAAAGAATTTGACATCACACATACATTGGGGCGTTATCATATGCGACCCTTTACCGGATTCTGTAAGAGTCCCATTGCTCATGGACGACAATCTTGCCAGGGCTGATGGCGATGGCACCAGCCTCGTTGTTGTCCTTCAGATTGTGTTTTCCAAGGTAGACTCTGTATGTGCGACTTCTGCTTGGCCACATAAGCAAACAAATAGGTATGACTGTTCTATTCCCATGACCTTACTTTAATGCAAAATAGCAACAATGTTGGTGGAGATGGTTTAGGTTGGTGTGTTTTCTTTCATTATGTATCCCATGAAGCACTTTACTCTTTGCAAACTTCCTCCACATTTCTGAAACTTCTGAAAGTCGTACCCAATGCAGTGAGCAGCAGTGAGGACCCACTGGTCGGAGATCAGAGTTCCACCGCAAGTGTGGTAGAAGTTGGATCCACTCTTGTACTGCAGAGAAACCTGAGGAGCGCAAACAACAACAGTGACAACTAAATGCTTTCTGACTGTCGGGAAATGGAACGAAGGACATAATGAAAACAAGATTTTATAAAGATTACCTGCCAGGGCCAGCTGCTCTCACGGACATCGTCTCCACCGACCACCCTGGTGACGACGGGGGGGAAGGTGGGCAGGCCACAGCCGTAGGCTGAGAGATCATAGTGATATATATATATATTATGTCTTTAATTGCACAGCAAATCTTGACATCAGCAGCAATTTTAAAAGATTAATTGTCAAATATGTTAAACTGTAAATTACGAGACTTTCGAGCTTACCACCGGCAACAAACAAAGCCAAGATCACAAACTTCATGGTGACTGTCTTCAACAGAAGTTTGGGGAGATCTGCGCCTTCTTATATAGTGCTTTGATGAATGTTTGAAAAACTCACACTCGTTGCGTAACATGTTGCAGCACAGCCATGACACAGCCTTGGCGATAAGTAACGACAGATAACCCCCAAAATACACCTCAGGGTGTGTGTGAACATCACAGATGTCTCAGAAAGCAGAGCGGGTCTGGTCACATTGGGCTGGATGTTCACACTGTGTTTGTTTGAAAATGATCCATTCATTTGTCTTAATTGATCGAAGAAATTCAGAAAGTTTCAGATGTACATATATATACATATATGTGTATATATATATATATATATATTTATATATATATAAAATATTGACAATCTTCTTCTTTCAGCTTCTGCCTTTATAGGTCGCCACAGTGGATCATACACTCTTAGAAATAAAAGTGCTAAGTAGAACCATATAAGGTTCTTCGGCTTGTCCTCATAGGAGAACCCTTTTTGGCTCCAGGTAGAACCTTTTTATAAAGGTTCCACCAAGAACACCTTTAAAACCCTTTATTCAGGAAAGGGGTTTTAAAGGGTTCTCTGTATCAAAATGGTTCTTACTGGAACCATTAGTGACCCCTTTTTTCGGGAAAGGGTTTATCAGAAGCAAATGGAACCTCAGCCCTTGTAGAAGGACCCTTTTGGAACCCTTATTTCTAAGAGTGTATGCCTCCATCTTACAACAGCTGTCCTCATGTCTTCTTTCATAACATTCATGCACCTTCTCTGTTGTCTTCCTCTTTTCCTCCTGCCCATGCATCTCCATCGTCAACCTCATTTGCCCAGTGTAATCACTGTCTTTGCTCATGCATGTGACTGAATCATCTCAACCTTGTCTTTCTTATTTTATTTCCAAACCTTTCAATAGGAGCTGTCCCTCAAATACGTTAATTTCAAATCCTGTCCATCCTGGTAACCCCCAACATCTCAGCATGAGCCATGTTTCGCATATACTCAGGTTCATACCTTAAATTATTCAAATGCATCAGTTTCCTCATACTTCCCATTGATGGATCACCTCTATTTAATCTCTGTTATCTGTCTTTTCAGCTCTCATCTCTTCATGGCCCCCTCCCTGGCCAGGTGGACCTCAGCATTTTAATTGGTCAACTACTCAACTTCTCCCATGTATATTTTCCTGGATTGATGTTGTTGTCATGGTCGTCACTTCCTGTCTACACATGCATTATGCAACTGTAGGCCATGTTATTATCAGCTGGACTACCAAGGAACATTACGCATACACACAACAACAAAAAACCCACACACAAATCCCTTAAAGAAGGAATTTCAAAATACTCACTCTATCCATTTATAGACAAGGTTACAGATGCAGAGACCTACAAAATAGGCTTAGGGCTTAAAGGGATATGTCAACAGACTTGCAGATAAGTAACGCCAGATATCCCCAAACAACCTCACCCTGTGTGTGACTCTCGCAGATGCCTCATGGTAAACCAGACTGGGGTTATGCACATTATGGATATGGGTACTTCATTTATTTTAAATTAATAGCAAATAATTGACTCAAATCAATAACACTTCATGGGATGAGTGGCAAATAATGTTATAGTACTCAGCATAAGAAATTATATATGTTCAAATCATGTAATACACTGACTTTTTGGCATTCTACATAATTGTGATAAATTAATTCAAATGTTTTGCTCTTTTCTTGGAATTGGTGAAGAATATTTATATTTGCGACATGTTGACAATTGTGATATTTCAGACTGAATTTTCCTTAGTTTTTCAAAATCCTTCATTTTGCTCACTCTTTCAACAAAATAAGTGCTAATGATAAGTTATGTTTTGATGTTCGCCTATTATTGCAGGTTTCTTGACAAAGTTATGTACACATTTATTGTTGTGTGTTGTATTTTGTTCCCTCAGTCTATGGGTGTGGTGTGGCCTGCCCACCTTCCCGTCCTGTGCTGACCAGGGGGGTTGGAGGGGAAGATGTATTATTATTATTATTATTACTGAAAATAAATCGATAAAATAAGGTTCAATTGATTACAAAAAATGTAAATGTTTATTCTGCGCTCTCTAGTGGACAAACCTGGACCCTGCGTTATCTTGTTGCTGAATTTTGTTATCATCTCGTATAAATAATCAGACGTAACAGGTGATAAAGTGAGGAAAAGTGTCAGTCAATGATCTGAAAACGACAGTAAACCATGTTTAGACTTGTGTCCTTGGACGTGTGTTTCAGATTTTCCCTGTGGAGACACACCTGTGGAGGAACTGTGATCTCTCACCAGTGGGTCCAGTGGTGTATTTTAACTAAAGGTAGAATAGCAGTAACTCATTCTGGGATATTACTTCAGCTCTATAGCTGATGGGTAAATGACTGTATTTCAGAATCTTCTCGAACATTTCTTCACTTAGTTTTGAAATAATCTAACTTTAAGGATTTACCAGAAGATTACATGGCTTTGTAGGAGGACTTTGTTCCAACATAATTATCTTTGACCTTCACAGGTTGCTGCCTCAACCTTTTTTTCTGTGTCTGTGAATCTACAGCAAAGGAAAGAGAGCACAGAGTTGCCGTGGGGAAGCATAACCTGGTAGAGACAGTGGAGGGCGCTGTGTTCATGGGCACTGCTAACATCATTGTGCATGAGATGTGGAACCCCTTCTTCATCAGGTAAAACATCACTTTTCTAGACATAGACATAGCTGGATGGAGTCGCCTCTACAGTGAGTTCCTGTTCTGAACATGAGATGCATTTAGTCACTGAAATATTATCAGAAAACTATGCCAAAGTCTGCATTTATAAACCAGGCAATCAAATATTGCTTACTCTCTTTTGTCTGTTTGTGCAGGCGTGATTCTAAAATGATCAGTGACACACATTATTATGTAAAGTGACACATCATAGCACCAGTGGTTAACTGGAAACAGCAATGTCCTATTTATTTTGTCCTTTTTAGGTTTTATTCGCATGTTGTTCATTTAAGTATATATTTGATCATGTTTCCGTGCTGTTTTTTGAATTAAAGTGAGTTAAAAGGTCCTCTGAACTGCCAGTGCTGATGGAGACTAGACCAGCTCTGTAAGACCCGGAAAAT
This sequence comes from Microchirus variegatus, assembly GCF_963457635.1. Classification (NCBI taxonomy): domain Eukaryota; kingdom Metazoa; phylum Chordata; class Actinopteri; order Pleuronectiformes; family Soleidae; genus Microchirus; species Microchirus variegatus. The sequence goes on from NC_139810.1 coordinate 18,451,303, forward strand.
CTCACCCTGTCTGACATTCAGGGTTGAACTCATCAATTTTCAACCACAAATGTAAATAAATATTTTGTTCAATTCAATTCAATGTTATGGTTGATAGTATCCTTTGTTTCATTGTTGTTCAAAACCACATGGTGAGCAGTTTCTCAGAGGAATGTAGGTTATGAGATTGAGGTTTGGTTTTTCACTTTTATTCTATTTGGTTAAAGACAAATGCTACTGTCCGACTGAAACAGTGATGGGAAAAACATATCACCGAACACATGATGTCTCCTGACACCTGTTTGACTTCCTGCGTGTTCCAGCCACGTTTCAATAAACACATGAGAACAGCCTTCTGTATAAATACAATGCGGTTCCAAACACACACTTTTTGACTGAAAAACTCCACAGTCATGAGGAAGCTGGTGGTCCTCGCTTTCATCGTAGCTACTGGTAAGACACTTTAAATATTCTAACACATACTTAAAACTCTAATACTTAATCCACCATACATAGTCCCTGACCATGACCCTTTTTTTTTTCAACGTGTAATATATTAATAATTTATTTATTTTAATTATTTCTTAGCCTTTTTAGTCCAATATGTCTCTATGTTTCTATTATGTCTATATGTACCTATTTACCTAAAAATATGATAAAAACAGGCAAGACTGAAAGTTGATTAAGGGCTTGGCTAGAAAAAATAAAATTAAAAATTGCATCATCTTCTACCCGCTTTATCCTTAGACAGGGCGGAAGGCAGCGTACGCCCAGCGACAGATCGCTAGATAATCCTAATACTAATATATAATATATAATTGATTACCTACTAGGTCTTCAGGGTTGGTGTAGTGGTCAGTACTGTTGCCTTTACAGCAAGAACACACAGGTTCGCGGCCCAGTCGTAAACCAAGGGTCTTTCTGCATGGATTGTGCATGTTCTCCCCGTGTGTGCTTGGGTTTTCTCTGGTTTCCTCCCACAGTTCAAAAACATGCAATATAAGAATTAGGTAAATTGGATACTCTATTGACCGTGAGTGTGAGAATGGATGACTGTTTGTCTCCATGTGTGACCCTGTGATGGACTGGCAATCTGTTCCAGGATGTACCCAGCCCTGTGTCAGCTGAGATTGGTACAGCGACCCCCCGCAACCCTTATGTGGAGGATAAAGTGGTAGAAGATGGATGGAATTACCTACTATTTTTGTAGTGTATGGTCTAAAATGATAATATACACTATTTTCCTTGTCCCAGCCTATGGATGCGGTCTTCCCACTTTCCGCCCCGTGCTGAGCAGAGTGGTGGCAGGAGAGGATGTTAGGCCTCACAGCTGGCCCTGGCAGGTGAGCTTTAGCAAGACAAATATATGCACTTTTACAACCTCCTAAATGACACCTATTTCTGTGCACTTAAATCTCAGATGTGTATACGTTGATCCTCTTTCTACTCTGGCCAGATCTCGCTGCAGTCAGACAGCAGTGGTGGCTGGAGTCATGTCTGTGGAGGCACACTCATCTCCTCCCACTGGGTTCTCACTGCTGCTCACTGTATCAGGTAATGTCAACACTAACTAAACACTAAGAAGAAAGCTGTAAATATTATGGCCAGGAAAGAAAGCATATAAACCCTCGGCAATTACCCTGATTCTTTGCATTCACTGGTCATAAAATGCATGAAAGCAATAACGCGGCTCCAACTCGTGATGGCTGACGCAACATACCTCACTGGTGGAAAGTCATCTCAATTCATAGACATGTTTGCTTTATGCAAATCATCAATGAGTGAATTGTCTTATGAATCACATTCTTCTGAGGCTCAGAGCCGCAAATAATTCCTGCAAATAGCTGAATCAAAAGGGAAAGTTGAAGTGTTTCATAAGATAGCTCTGTCCTACTTCCTCTTGTTTCATTGATTGACCTCAAGTGTTGCTAATTGAACTAAGCTAATCTTAATGTCACAAACCACCTAAAGAAAATCAGTATGTTGAGTTAATGATGATAATACTAAAATCAGAGGTCTGGAATTCCAACTTAAAGGTATATTTAACCAATTTGCATTTAGCTTTGTATTACTAGAATAGGAGTATCATTTTTGAAAAAATTGTGCCTCAGTTTCCACTGAGTTGAGAAATATCTTCATTCATTTTTAAAAAATGTTAGCAAAGATGGCGGACACTGTTTACATTCTGGGAATGAGGTCCTGTCCCCCTATGGGTGGGTCTAAAAAGTACGGAATTAGCATTGCAGTTTCAAGCCTCGGACTAAGTGACAAAGAGTCACTGGTGGGCACATAACAAAAAAAGAATGAAGATATTTCTCGACTCTGAGTTTGGGAAGCACAATTTTTCAAAAATACTACCCATATCGTTGTAAGGGGGGAGAAAAAAAGGAATTAAAACATTTGTTGTCATATAACCAGCCCTGCACTATAGCCCTGCAGGTCAAACAACCCTTTCAACCCCTTCCAGTCAGCTTGATCGTTGTTTCATACAGGCAGAAAAGTCAGTACAACTGTCCACATCCCAAATGGAACACCATGTTCTTCTGCCATCCCACAGCGACCGCTACAACTACAGAGTGGAGCTGGGTAAACACAGTCTGAAGGCGAGCGAGGAGGGCTCGATAGCCGTGAGGGCAGCTGAAATCGTCAAACACGAGGACTACAACATCCTGCTCAGCCGGTAACAACAGCCAATGATCAGGCCACCAAAGCAATGATTAGTTAACTGGAATTTTATACAACAAGGAAGCCAGTGCTGTGACGACGTGATTTCTTTATCTTCACTTCCTGCATGTGGGTGGACTGTTTCTGACTTTTTCCAGTAACGACATTGCCCTGATCAAGTTATCTTCTCCCGTCACCTTCTCTGACACAATCACGCCAGCCTGCCTCCCAGACCTGGGTTTCGTCCTGACCCATGATTCTCCCTGCTACGTCACCGGCTGGGGTCGACTCTCCAGTGAGTCAACGCACCACAGCAAAACTGACTGGGGAGTCATATTATACCCTATTCCTCCAAGTTAACCTAGTTCCCTGGTGTCCTAATGAACATGTCTGTGACATGCTTTGGTCAAAATACCATAAGGGTGAAACACCACAGCAGTTCAATCACCCTGCCAAAACAGCCCTGTTCACAAAGCTGGAATTAGTAGTATTTTTTTGGTCCACCTTAAAAATAAAAGAAAGTAAAACGAAACTTAAGGGACAGGAAATGATATCAGCCACAGAGGCTACTGGGAGCTAACAGCAGTTAGTATTAAATACTCATTTTGGAAAAGTGATCATATGCAGGCTCTAGCAGGCACATTGCTGTCATAACTAACATGTATCCACTGGACAGATAAATCCTCTGAGGCTGGAAGTTTGTGTAGAACTCTGTGCTGCACTGTGGAACCCAAAAATATAACTTTTCGCAGACTTCCAGTTTTCGGATACCGTTATCCTCGCCAGCACTCTTGCGTGTTTTACGGACAAAGCGGAGCTCCACGAGACAACAATTCAAGGAATTTAGCGCATTGTGACGTCCCAATAAGTGCGGAAGTCAACATCACGTGTTTTATCTCCTGTACTTAGACTGAGGAGGACCACAAAAACATGAGTGAGTCATAATTTTTCACACTTTTCCGACTGATAAGGCCTCCAGAGTCCCAAATATGAGGATTTAAATGATTAAAAAGTTGATTTTGCATAATATGTCCACTTTAAAATTTTCTTCACAATCAGCACACTAGAATGTGGATGGAATATGTAAACTCACTCAAAAAAAAACCCCCACAAGATTTCACTATATAGTGCTGCTGTGCATTGGCAACAATGGGATGATTGAACACACTGTCCTGATACAGGGGGTGCCTTGATTCCAAGAAAAACTTGTAACTCTAAAAATAACAATGTATAAACACTATCTCTAGTGAAGTGGGCAGAGTGAAATAGATATAAGCCTGCTCTCAACTCAAAGTCCGAGGCATAAATACAACAGAAACAACACTGTCAAGCATATTACACAAGGCTTCAAAGAATCACATGAAATGTTGTGTTTTTCCACACTGCTAAAATACAGCAAAATAGAAATAATAAGTGTATCCTACTTGAGTTGAGCTGTTTTCTTCCCCACAGCCGATGGTCCTCCAGCTGACGTCCTGCAGCAGGTTCTCCTGCCAGTCGTTGGCCATGAGATCTGCTCACAGCCCGACTGGTGGAGCGTCCTGGCAACAGACAAGATGGTCTGTGCCGGTGGAGACGGCATCACTGCGGGCTGCAACGTGAGTTAAAGGAACGGTCATCTTGAGATGCATGCAACGACCTATTAGTGGCCAGTTACAATCTTGTGTAGTGTAAAAAAAGAAAAGAAAAAAAAAAAAGACAATGAGAGGAAATGTACTTTGAAATGGGGTCGAAGGAGGCGGTGGAGGAATTCATACCCAAGTGTCTAAACAAGCTGTTAGCCAACTGTCTGTGTGTGTGTGTGTGTGTGTGTGTGTGTGTGTGTGTGTGTGTGTGCTGACCTGCAGGGAGACTCTGGTGGTCCTCTGAATTGCCAGAACCCTGACGGCTCCTGGGACGTCCACGGGGTTGTGAGCTTTGGCTCTGGTCAGGGCTGTAATGTCTTCCAGAAACCTACAGTCTTCACACAAGTCAGCTCCTACATCAGCTGGATCAACACAGTAAGGAACATTTTCATTTGGTTATCACCACGCCAGTACAAACAGCGTAACCTGAAGCAAACAAAGGGCTCGGCTTCCAAAAACAGGAAGTGTGTTTTAATTGTGTCGTCTGTTGTTCACTCTGCAGGTTATGACCAACTACTGAAGAAGCTATTCGAGGATTTTTAATTATCAAGAACAATGAACTATAATGTGTTCTATAATGTCTGCTGGGCTGTTTCATTACTCTGCATGTGGGACAAACCGTCGAGAAATGTCTCTTACCTTCAGCTTTAAATAACTGCATTCTACATTCAGGAAAAAAAAAATCACAATGATTCAATAACAATAATAATCAAAGGTGAAATACACATCTTATACACTCGGTTAATTAAAAAACACTTTTATTTCTCATAAAACATTCATGAGATCAATTATTTTTTGCAACATTTCCCACAAACACAATTAAAACTATGACAGACAAGTTTATCTTCACAGTACACACAGTATAAAAGGAATATGTATATAAGTTGTGTAAAAAAAAAAAAAAAAAAAAAAGCAACAGTAGATGAAACAGACAACAAATGTGTGTTTTTGGGCACTTGGACACTGAGAATGACTTAGTCATAATTATCAAAACACTGACATTCATCCAATTAAAACATTATGAATACAGAGTAATATAAAATCAGTCGTGTGGTTTTCTGGTTCTGTGGCCAGTGAGGTAAAAGGAGTCTTTATAGATCATTAATACACAGTGTGACAAGTCTTAACTTGTAAAAAAAAAAAAAATGTGACAGACAGAAATGTGGACATACATCTGTTAAAGCTGTCAATGACCTTGTTGCATATAACCAGCTGACTGCACTGGAGACTATCTAGAGCTGGGTGAAAAAAAAAAAAAAAATCACTGATAAAAATGTGCGGTTTTTTTTTTTTTAACAAAACAAAAAAAGAGAGACAAATATTGTGCAACTTCACCAAACTTGAAATGTCAGTGTGAGTGATAATAAATTGAAACCGTTTAAACCAATAGTCTTGAAATGTCTCTTTTTTCTGCAAACTTTTAAGTGAAAACAGGGCTGCGAGTTGAGCTGTGGCTGGAGGAATGTGATGAGCGCAAGAGAGTGAGTAATAGTTGCTGTTATTATGGCGCAGCTGCACAGTCAAATAGACTCTCTGTTGGTCATCTTGAATACAAGAACAAGAATCAGAGGCTTCAACTGTGTTCACCGTGGCTACAGCTCAAGGCCTTCAACTATTCACAAAGCTCCTTCCTTCATGTCGTTGTATACTTCCTCTTCTACTGTCCATAAGCACAAAAGCAATGCTGTTGTTGAAAGAGCACGATCTTGGCTTAGTTTCAGTCTTGTGAAATGCTTTAGGTATGGCAACAGCGGCACTCTGAACGCATTGAACTGCACATTAGTGGGTACGAGTGGAAGACACAACTGTCAGTGAGCATTACCACTTAATAAAAACATGACGACATGAGACTTTGAGCTACCTGGAAAACTGTTCATTCATAAAGTTGTTATTTATGTTAAATGGTAACCTAAAGGTTACCAATGATGTTTTCGATCATACCCCTACCACCAACTATTGCTTGGATATCAACTAAACCAGCGCTACAGACCCAGTTAAAACTGTACAGAAGATTTGATCATTTAATTTGAGCATCAACTAATGATCATTTTCCACTAGCAATCAATATGTTGATCATTTTCTTAGTTGCCTGGTCCATAAAACACCACAATCAGTGTTTATGAAAACTCAAATAAATGATGTACTTCCAAATACGATTTGTTTACTTACTTAAACTGGATGATAAATAGTAATTTAGTCATCAATAATCACTTGCTGTTTAATTGCCCTACCTTAAAATACAGCTTCACTGAAGTAAAAGTACTATTTTACAGTGTCTATCGGTCAATAATTTACCAAATCTGAACCATGTCTATCTCGTCATATACAGAAGTTTCTCCATATGTTAATTAGCTTCTTTTCCACTGACCCGATAATGTGCAGCACAGTGGGGTTTAAAACATTAAAATAAAGGGAAACATAAAACACTTAAGTGTACTGATACTATACGGTAAAACAAGTTGTATATTTTTTTCAAACACAACATTACCGACCATGTTTAGCGTGCCTGATACTCAGTCATGAAGTCCAGTACACTCCATCTCACTATGATACATAAATATATATATTTTTAAAAGCATGTTTTAGCTATTGCAGACAAAGAAAGAAACAATGGTGACTGAACCAAAAGTGAATAAACGCTAACATGGCACACAGACGTGTGTATAATGACTGCAATCTTCATAAAACTGACTGGACCACAAGTACTGTACTGTTGACAATGAGGGAGTTTCCACATCAGGTCGGATCAGGTGAATACAAACAATGTCACACACCGTGGAGTCTACGTTTAGGAAACTACTGGCAGGAATCCAATACATCACTTGTAGTACAGACACTTGACAGATTAAGTGCCCCGCGTGTACTGTATTCATGCATAAACCTAATGTCATAAACGTGTGGTGGTCGGATACAGCGAGATGAAGAGAAAACAACTTTGGTGTCAAGAAAAACTGCTTTTTTTTGGTGGCTGCTTAGAATTCAGTGTGCCACATTGTCACAGTAAGAAAAGATCCAGCAAGTGCTGCAGCTGTGGCTTAGTGGTCAGGGCTTAGAGCTCGAGACCGGAAGGTAGCCGGTTCAATCCCCGACCAGTCCGCAGCTGAAGTGCTGTTGAGCAAGGCACCTAACCCCCTCACTGCTCCCCGAGCGCCGCTCACTGGCATGGCAGCTCACTGCGCTGGGTTACATGTTCTACACCTCACTGTGTGCTGTGTGTGTTCACTAACTCACTGCAAAATTGAATTTCCCCTTGCGGGACTTAAAGGGTTCTTAAAAAAAAAAAAAAAAAAAAAAAAAAAAAAAAGTCTGTCTGTCGCTGTCCGTCTGTACTTGTTTCACAGATCCAGTGAGCTCCCAAGTTAAACAAAAAAAAAATAAAGTGTTATTTTCTGGTATTTACTTCGTAGTGATCACGTGATCGTTGCTGTATTTTAAAAGTGCCTCTGTAAAACATTCCGCAGGAAGAGCCATCTTCAGGTCCTGGCTTAAGTTAGATCCAGATATTTAAAAGATGATCATAGCAGATTCCAGGTGTTTCAGTATTGTTTTAAATAGGATCGTATTGATCTTAAAGGGGAGGCACTTTATCCTCATACTGTGGTGGCGGAGTTAATGGTTCTACACTGATTCCAGGTGCTGGCTGAGAGTTATCAACGTTTTTCATAGGCAGCTTCTCTGATTTAATCCTGCGGATCTTGATAGGGAGGAGCTTGCGGGTATTTTTCGCAGGTCTACGATTTGACGCATCAGCGGAGGGCGCACTGGAAGCTGGAGCGGGTAGTTGCGACGTGGCAGTCGTGGGCTCTGACCCTTCGTGTTCATACTGTACTCCATCAACCGCAACCAGGTCATCATAGGAAGGTAGATGGGAGGAGCTTGGGTGGTGGTTGCTCTGACTGACCGGGTACTGGCCACTGCCTACTGCCTCCTCATAGGTGGGTACAGCGTACCTCTGGGCTTGTTCCTCAGCACTGCAGGTGATTGTGGGGAAAAAAGGGAAAAAGTGAGCATGGATTTAAAAATATCAGTGATTACGTCTAAGGTACGATCTTCATTGTCAAGGATTTTGGATAATATGGTATAATAATAAATTATTACAAAATGTTTTGACCTGGTATTAACATTTGTCCTCCCTTCGCATGTGGACACAGTCAAGTATAACTGTTCACATCTGGCATTAAAAATGCACCGTGTATGAGTCTCATGTGACCACATCTGATCAGATCTGGTGTTTTCATTTAATAGCCACCGATGTCATCAGTTTGCAAGAATTACATTTTGCTTTTAACAAATCTGAGTAAACATATGTGTATGCTGTGAGTGTGTTTGTGTAAGTGGCGGAGAAATGCGAGAACGAGCTGAGTGAACCAAAGAAGTTGTAGTAGCGAACGTAAACTTAATTTCTTCAGCTGTAGAAAGGTTCTAATGGGCTTGACTCGTAGGTACTATTTTAATTAATTGATCACAAAGGCAAGAGAAAATCGTGTGAAGGGTTTGCACATTTATTTCTATCCAAGTTACATTCCTGTCCACATGTATGAAAACCTTATCTCGGATCAACAATGTACAGAAATATCCCATTGATGTTCTGGGTTGTGAATGACGATCAATAGACGACGCAACCCAATGTCACGTAATGACCTGATGGTCAAAAAACCTTATTACACCAAACAGCTAAAACAGACACATGCCCCAAACTGCTAGATATTTTCAGTACATATCTTACCAACAAAGGGCCACAAAGCCACACATATTTAATCAAAGGCTTAAGGCCAACAGTTGACTTTAACTACAATAGCTGTTTTCACAAATCACACCATAACAAGTAATCCTGCACCAACCACCCGAACCAACCCCAAACTAAACCTAACCCCACATTGGCTCCTACAGTAGGGCTGAACAGACATTTTATCTAAATCGTAATATAGCAATTTTCAGTAGGCAATCTATGTTAATAATGTGGCGGTGGCTGTGTCCCTGTCCATCTTCAAGACACTCTTGAAGACCAAGCTCTACCAAGAACATATTCTGTCCTAGCACTTACCCTACCCCCTACCCTGCACAATCTCCCCACCTCTGCAATCTCACCCTATCTAGTGGAGTTCTTTCCAAAAATACGTCTATGTAGCTTATTCCTCTTTTGTAAGTCGCTTTGGATAAAAGCATCTGCTAAATGCTTAAAGGACTCATACCCTATTTCCACAAGTTAACCTAGTTCCCTGGTGTCCTAATGAAAATGTCTGTGACACTCTTTGGTCAAAATACCTGCCAAAACAGCCCTGTTCAGAACAGTCGGTTTTTAGTGCCCGTCTATTTAAATGCAAATGAGACACAGGAAACAACACCAGCGTCACTGAGGCTCCGGTAGCTAACAGCAGTTAGCATTTGTAAAAGCGATCATTTGCCGACTCCAGCCGGAACATTGCCGTCATATATAACATGTATCCAGTGGACACGTAAATCCTCTGAGGCTGGAAGTTTGTCTAGAACTCTGTACTGCACTGTGTAGCCAAGAATAGAACACTTCACGGATTCCCGCTCTTCCGGATATTATTGCCCATGCCTGCGGAGTTCCGCTAGACAACAATTCCAGGAATTTGCAAAATGTGACGTCACAATGAGGGCGGAACTCAACATCGCATGTTTTATCTCCTGTACTTAGACTGAGACGGACCACAAAAACTTGAGTGAGTCATCTTTTTTCTCACGAGTATTAAAATGAATAAGAAGCTGATTTTGCATAACATGTCGCCTTTAAATGTACATGTACATTAACTCATGTCTGGGTGCTGAGGAGTGTAAAATACTGTGAAACTACAGTGCGTGAGATAACATCAGCTGAGAATTCTCTAAACCATCTAGAGGACAGATTGTGTTCATGCTGCTCAGGTATGTGAGGACACATTGGGAGAATTCAGACCTGTACTTGTATAAGTATGTGATCAGATCATTCAGGACAGATGTTAATACCAGGTCAGAACGGGGTCAGATGTAGCATCCTAGTACTAATACTGTGTACCAGTATATAGTACTGGGCAAAAGTTTTAGATTTGTTGTTTTAGCAATGGTATAATGACCATACAGTATAATAATATCTCAATGTGTTGGAACACATAGAGAAAATACAGGAACTTTGACAGACAAACACAGCTGGTGGTGCCCTGAGACTTATGTATGTTTATTTATTAAAGATTGGACTCACTTTTCTCGTCCCCCCTGATTCGCATCTGCCACCCCTCGGTTGTTCTGGGTCTCCTGGAGATACCGCTGCTCCCGCTGCTTATTCCTCATTCCCACACACAAGGAGAGCAGCAGCATGATCACCCCAGAACCCACCAGGACAAACGCCACCGAGGACGCTTTGTTTTTCCTGCCCCCGGTGCTACCATCTCCTCCAGTACTGCTGCTGTTGCCGGCTGAGTCTGCAGGTACCACACTCCACACAATCATCACTATGCCCAGGGCAATAAGCCCCACCCCCAGAGCACACAGTGCATACTGCGAACCAGAGTTTCCAGTGCCGGCGTTGCTGCGGTTATTGCTGCTACTGCTAGTTCCTCTTCTATTAGGAGGGCTCTGCGCTGCATCCACAGTGGAGCGCATCTTGTCCGTCTCTGAACTTGGGTCAAAGTGTCACCAGTGAGGTTTAAAAGCTGGAGAGAGAAATGCACACGGTGTCAGACACAAAAGCAGTGCTGCAACAATACATTGATAAGTAATCCAATGACTGAATGAATCACCATCTTCTGTGACAATCACTTATTCAGTTTGAGTGGCCTGAATAGCTCAGGTTTGGCAAACACAGGTTGACATTTCTTTAACTTTTCTGGCCTTCTATGGAACAAAAAAAGTAACAGTTAAATGAGGAAATAATCAATGCAATATGATCTATGATTTAAATAGTCGCGGTACTTCATCAGAATGATGCCGTCTCTATTCTATCTCTAGTGTCCAGAGATTTGTTTGTCATGACAGTTTGAGATACACTCTTCAGGGAGGCTTCTAGAAATGGGCGTGTGGCACAATAAATACAACTAACAGCAGTGGACTTGATCCTCTCAGTCACTAGTTATCCTATGTCAGCACATTACAAGGGGGGAATTAGGTCTGCTATTGACACTAAACAAGTTATTCAAGTGATGCTGCATAATTACTGGCAGGTTTTTTTCCCTCTCCTGCTTAATTTGTTTTGATTATTACGTGTATCATGTAAATTCAAACATAAATTATTAAAGCGGACCTAGACTAGTTCCAATTAACGCTGTTTTTTAGTGTGTACCTGCGTCATTACCTTGTTTAAGAAGCCCTGAAGGTTCAAAACAAACAGTTCAGCCATTGCTGAGAACGCTGTGTTTTATTGTAATCTCGGGCTCAGCGAGATCTCAGAAAAAACTAACGTAAACAACGGTTCTCCTGAACAGCAGATTCTCCTGCTCTGGGCACTAGTCCGGGTACATCCGGTTGCGTACATTGTACCGCAGAAGAAGAATAACATCCGTTGTGGAGGTGTTTCACGAGCGACAGTGTCTTCTGACTCTGGGTCTGACTCCGGGTCAAAGTCATAAAAGGGATTGCAGTGGGGAGTCGTGACAAAGCTATTTTTAAACAATGTTAAAACAATGTTTTGATAATGAGTAGCAGTGCATCCACTGCTCCAGAGGGGGAGCTGAGCTTCTGAGAGCGGGTGTGCTGACTATGTCACTTCCGGGTATTGGCCAATCACAAGACAGTTGGGAAGGCTCTAAGCTGGCTGGCCAATCACAACACACTCTGTCTTCGGGGTGTGAGATTTATGTCTGAAATATCGCGGCTCAGCACAGCGTCAGAAAAGACAGATTTCAATCGGCTCGTTTACAGCAACTAGGAGGTTTTTGACCATAAAAACAAGTTAATGTATGCAAGTAGACCTCCATAACTAACATATATGTGCAACTCTATGTGAGCTTTAAAGGAAACACTAGTTTAACAATAAAGCTGCCACTCAAGAAATGAGATGATGAAGGGAGGAGGAAGGAGAAAAAACAAGATTGCTGTCAGCAACTTTCAAAATTATTCCCTAAAATACCATCAGCATCACCAAATGAGCATGCTTGCACATTCTCTACCTCCAATCCCAAGGCCACTACTCCTGTATAACTGTTACAAGATCAGAGAGCAGGGAGGGACTGCTGTAGAGTGTAAACCTTTAAAAATTAACTATCTATAACCTAACCTCGGTGAATATACAAGAATACATGTCTGAAGTAGTCATACCAGAGAATTAACTTTACATAGTTACACGACCAACAAAGTTTGTTGGTATAACCAGTGTGTAAAGACACGCCCAGACCTGCAGAGAGCCACAGAGAGGATCTGGAGTCAGTAAAGCCAGCTCCATTTCAGGAACATCCCCCTCTTACTGAAGAATGTATGGTATGATGATACTGCAGAAGACTCATCATGACAGCTGGACACAGGCAAAATCATACCCATATCATACGCAAAGCAAAGCACATGCCCAGTTCAGCTGATTCATGCAGGGGTATGAAAGCACGTGTCATAGTATATGATCTTCTTGGTTCAGTCCAGACAGGAAGTTTGATTTCATAATACAGTAATAATAAGTGAGGTGTGTAAGACACAGACAGGAGGTGCTCATAAAACCCCTTCATGCACAGATTCCCGATCCATCGATCAGGCATCTGAATAGGGCAAATGTACGATACTGTGCAGAAGTCTGAAGCCACCATTGCATTTGTTGTTGACCTCTGCCAAGGAGGTGTGTGTTTTCGCCGGAGTTTGTTTGTTTGTTTGTCTGTTAGTTAGCAACATAACTTGAAAAGTCACAGACGGATTTGGATTAAATTTTCAGGAAATGTCCGCAATGGGACCAGGAACAAATGATTAAGTTTGGGCGTTTGGCCGTGATCCGTTATCACTGGTTACAACACTCGCTATCTGACCATAACGTTATCGCTGATTACAACACTCGCTGTCTGACAAAGGCGCGCCAGCAGGGTGTATTTTGTAGGCACTGAGCTGCCTTGGCAGAGGTCTGCACTCTCCGAGTACTTTTCTAGTTTTACCAATTTAATGACCAAACAGTAGGATATGCATACAGAAAATATGGAAAACATGTATGCTGTTTTAAAAGTAACACAATTTATATTCAGATTACAAAAAAAAAAACAAAAAAAAAAACCTGCTTCTACAGGTTAAAGTGTCAAGTATTTACTGCGACCTACCCTTACTCTTGAAAAATAGCTTGACCCTGGCTCTCTCTTAAACCTGGAGTGGAACCCTCATAATTAGTAGAGTATTTTTATAGTTTTATTGACACCTGTTTTTTGTGTTGTTTTTATATTTTCCACAGTATTTTAGTTTTTGTTTTATTGTATGTGTTATGGTGTGTTCTTGGATCTATTAGGTCACATGTTTGTACGTTTCATTTCTTTATCTCTGATGTACATCACTTTGTTTCAGCTATTGTTGTTTTTAAAGTGCTTTATAAATAAAGTTGAATTGGATTGGATAATATGACCTGCGATTGTCCTACCTTCTCATGTGGACACATATCAGGTTTAATCCAGACATGTTTTAACAGTACATACACATGGTGACAGTTTGCTAATATATAAGACCAACATTCAGTCTCATAATTCCAATCAAGATGCCAATGAACCCCAGAAATTGACAGTTCCCCAAGAGTTTAACAGAGTACTGTGTAAAAGTGCACGCAGTAAATATATGTAAAAAATATAAACAAATAAAAGTCACAACGTGTACATATACTGCATAATCATTGCAACTGATCACTGCTATGTGAACAGAATCAAACACAGATAAATGAAAAACACATTTTTACATCTGATTCAATTTAGCTCAGTTACATCAGAACACAAAGAAGTCATTGTTTTATGCAGATAATTACAAATATTTTTTGGGAGTGTCTGTATCCACTTATTAGGAAATAAATTAGAAAAAGTGACCATGAAACTATGAATGAGATATGCTCAGATTAGCCACAAGATTAAATGATAACCGATGTGAATGATCTGGTTGATTGGTCTACGATAGAAAAAGTCTCACTGTTTTTACTGAACAAATCAGGTCATGAGTTACACTTCGCCTCTGTGTGTGTGTGTGTGTGTGTGTGTGTGTGTGTGTGTCAGGTCGCCCCTGTTTGAACATTACATTTTTACATCATAGTAAACGTTGTTTAACTTTAGTGCAGAGTCTGCTTCATTAAAACGCAGGGCGGGCTGCTCACAACGACACTTACGTAATTCGGTTTGGAAAAAAACAAAACAAAACAAAACAAAAACAAAAAAACTTTTCGGGACTTTCCAAACAAATGCAAACTTACAGCTACACTGCACAACTTTTAGTGGCCTGTTATTTCATGTGTATCCTCGGCAATGTTTCAGCGAGTGGCGGTATTCCGCTTATTACCTTTGCATGGTCTGACAAACACAGTGAAGTCTTCTTCTTCTTTTTTCTTCCTCCTCCTCCTCCTCCTTCTTCTTCTTCTTCTTCTTCGCCGAACAGGGAGGTGTGTGGACCTTCACTGACGCGCTGCTGTTGTGTGTATGTGGCAGAATTCCGTGTGAAACAGCGTTTGAAGATGAGAAACTTTGTTTCCTCCCTGATACGGACGGGCCCAACGCACGCGCGCACACACACACACACACACACACACAAGCAGAGAAAGCGGAGGGAAGAAAAGAGGGAGGGGACTGAGCAGCGCCACGCGCCCACTTTCATTAACTCTTTCACTGCCAGTGTGGTCATACATGACATGGGCAGTCAGAGGGAAACACATGTTTAAAGTATGTCTGGTATTTTACCTCAGCGTGGTAAAAAAAAAGAAATTATTGTGGCTAATCTGAGCATATGTCTTTTGGGTTAGGGTTAGGGTTGCATTATGTAATAAATCTAAAGCAACTGGACATAAAATCCTCCTAATATGTCACAGAGACTCAGGAATAATGTTCATATAACAAACTGAACTCACCAACAACAACAATACAGCCAAAATATTTGCATTAAAAAGAATATTTTGCAGACTGCAAATCATGTTTATGTTTTGAAATCATGTTTTAGCATGTGGCGCTACCTACCGCCATCTACCAATCATTGCAGTCAGCAGAGTCTCAGCTACCGAGCAACCACGGGTTGCCAGTTACGTCAAAAAAAACAAAACCTAAAAGACCTTGGTATATTCTGTTTTGAATTTGAATGTAGTAATCGTTTTTGGCCACATTCTTATGGCACCTTTAAGGTTGAATGAAGGCTGTGACAAAAGAAATGTTAGGGGAACGTTATGGAAACCAAAAGAGAATGTTCTATTAAGGCTGAATGAAGGTTACTACAAAAGTAATGTTAGGGGAATACTTTGGAAACCAAAAGAGAACGTTTTATTGAGGTTGAATGAAGGTTGTGACAAAAATAACATTAGGGGAACGTTCTGGAAACCAAACAAGAACGTTCTATTGAGGTTGAGACAAAAGTAATGTTAGAGGAACTTTTCTGGAAACCAAAAGAGAACGTTCTATTGAGGTTGAATAAAGGTTGTGACAATAGCAATGTTAGAGGAATGTTCTGGAAACCAAAAGAGAACGTTCTATAAAGGTTGAATGAAGGTTGTGACAAAAGTAACATTATACGTTCTATAAATGTTAGTATGTTAATATGTTCTGTGAACCAGAAATTGTTAGCTGGGTATAGAGCAGTTATGAAAAAAAATGTTACGATGTCACTGATATTAAACAGAGGGGACAATAGTGCAAAATAAGACTTTGCAGTGGTTGTAACTTGTACTCTGTTTGCCTGTTCTGACATGAAAGTGCATAAGAACAGTCAACATTAGCGAGCATGACCAGTGGCGTGCACTGGGGACAAAAACGTTACATGCTAAAGTGCCCTCTTGAGTGACAAGACAGTGTCATCTAGAGTGGTAAAAACATGAGGAAGTGCCCTACTGACTGGTGGAGATAAAAAAATGAGCCGTGTTATAAGACTTTTTTAAATGATATATATATATATATATATGTATATGTATATATATATTTTTTAAATAAATATATTAATGAATTTTAACTTGTTTTTTTCCTCCAATAACAAAGATTATGCTTCTTATAATTTGGTAAATGGGAACATGTATTTAGATCAGTCTGCGGCCAGTCTGCAATACCTACAGAGTCCACCAGTGGGCTGCTGCCCATATATTGGGAAACACTGAGCTGAATTAGTTCCTTTAAAAGTTTTTCCATCAATGAGCTATTTCCAGATAAATTACGTTTAAATTCATAAATGGTGTAACAAGAGGGTTTTTTCCCTCTGTTTTTTAAATTAATCACAGCTAGAATATAGCAACACATTGGGCAAATTCCAACAAGTGATCATGTTATTAGTCCACAGCAACAACATTTCAAACCCATTAGATTGTATAGAAGACTCATCCTAAACCGCAACTAATACCCAGTCAACTTTTTTTTTTTTCTTCTATTTTTCATAGGAGATGTTTTAGTTTTAGTGTCCAGGTCCAGCCATGGCATTGTGAATTTTATGGTTTAATTTTGTAACATTTAAAAAGGTCTACTGAAAGTCAAGGTGCTATGATGTACTGGTGTGATTGCACTAAACACAGCCAGAATTCTTGTAACGTGACGTGCTGACTCATCGTGTAGTCATTGTGACATTTTGCTCCTTTGGCATCTCCCTAAGGGGATTTTGGGGAGTGGATTATTTTCCATTTTGGACTCAACTAGTGAAAAAACTGGCCTGGACACATTTACATTTGTTTTATTTCCGTTCTGTATTAATGTGATTTATGTATGACAATGCATAAGTAGTCTTCAGAATGCCATAAAAACAGTACGATCAGAATGATGGAATTCAAATTAGTAAAACTATCTGCACCAGTCTTGAGAAATGGAACTCGTTCACTCTCTCTTTTTGTTTTTACACCAACATTTGATAGTATCAATCTCCTCCAGCCACTGTTTTACCACATCATTGCTATTATAAAATCAGGATGAACATCACTGACTCACGTTGCTTACGCAGTATCTCCCCATAAAACACAGACATGTCAGTAAGTTCATATCGGCCATAAATGTGAGATTCCTACTTCCTCTTCGTACATTTACCACTTGCTTACGGTCACTCCTCTGAAGCCCTTAGGACGAACCCTGCCAGTTCTCACATGACACAGACTTTTAACATGCATTTAGCTAAGAATAATATGACGCATACAGTTATATTAATGTGATTGTGTACGTATAATTCTATGAGTATGTCCTCTACGCGAGAGAACAGCAAAAACTGGGCTCCACCTGGCTCTGCTTCCTTGTCCCAGGGTCTTCCTCCGTATCTGCCTGCCATAGTAAACACTTAACTATTTTGCAATAATGACAAAACCAGGTCAGACACATGGTTATTGCCGTATTGTTCCGTGTAGGTGAGGGCGGCCTTGTTGTTGGGCTCTGGGGAGGTTTTCTTCTTCCGGAGCTTTTGTCTGGTTCCTCTGTTTGACTACAAGGCACACATAAACATGCACATGCACATGTACACACACACATGCACACACAGGAAAGACAGTGTAGCACAGTGGATAAGCCCTGATTGCGTCTGGTAGTCTGGATTGAAGTAGTGTGACCAGCCTGTGATCGAATTAAGTAACATTTTGGCAACTACAAAGGAACAATGTTGCTGCAAGATACAGATAAACCTGATTTACATGATCTGATAACTGTAAATGTAGGTGTAGCACAGTAGTTTAAGGCTTCAATAAACATGTTGTGCCTTGCATCTGCTGCTGCAACAAATACAAACATGCATAAGTGAAAGGAAACACCCACCGTTGTGATTTTGCTGCGAGCATTTCTCGATCAAACATTCAATTGCAAGGTGGAACATCACCTGAAAGTGTGGGTGGATTACCAGAAAGATTTTTTAGTGGGTTCGGGCAGCGAGGCACAGCGAAACGATCTCATTTATGTGCCGTGTCATTCTGAGCTTGCTACACAGATTGAGTCACAGCGAGGAAGTTGCGCCACGTTATGTCAAAAACAAAGACCTCAGTCAACGTATCCAGCAGGGAAAAGATAGAAGAGTCATAACATCATTAAAATACTGTCCAAGAACCAGCAAAGTGTGCACTCATCATGACAATTCTATGTAGGGATGAGGCCTTTTGTTTATTTTACAGCACACTCGTTTAAGGATGACATAAGAATAAAAATATGACTCCCACTTGGATTACATTGGAACCAAAGACGTGTCCTTTCAGTATTCATAGAGAATATTGTCTCTCTAACGTCGACTTTGCTATTTCTCCAATGGTGAATCTTCGTCTAATCCCGTTGCTTTATTATCATCCTTTATTCATACATTTCCAAAATCATTTCCTTTTTCCAACCTTAATTTTTTTAACCTCTAGCAGTTCACTACTTACCTTTAATGTCAAATTGCCTTGGGAATAATGCACAACTCCTTATATGGACATCCTCGGGATGTGTGTTTACAGGTCACATATTCAAGCTTTAGAATTTGTTTTTTTTCCGTCTTCTCACATGTTGTCGAGTCAAAGTTGTGATAGAGCGTGTTTCTTTTCTTGTGTGAACTTCGAACTGTGACGTATTTCCAAATTTCACAAATGAGCATATAAAGGGAATCAGTCAGGACTCTGATCATGAGCGTTTGCACAATAGCTCCACTCACTCCATCATTATCACTTTATTCAGATTATCCTGAGACATTCATCGATAATCTTCACCGTCACAATGACTTTACTTATTTTTTTTTCTGATGAATCACATAACCTCCCTCTGTATTATATCTCATTATATAACAGTTATTCTTATTTAAGCTGGTCTCTTCTTTAGAGAATGACCTCTTTACTTCATTTACAGCAACACATAATTCTTCATCCTCACAAGTGACAGGTGTCTGTGGACAGGTCTGTAATTTCTGCACAGTTTGAATAATATTCCATGTTACCACACAGTATAAAACATCAGCGGAAGGTTTAGACACACGACTGTAAATGTGCAAGATGAAAAATGACTTACAAACAGAGCGTTACTCAAGAATTTAAGATTCAGTTCAAGTCTTTTTGTTTGTCCGTTGTACTCAAGGCTTCACAAACAGCAGAATGAAATGACCAAGAACAGTTTACATGGATAATAAACTTTCTCTGGTTTGTCTCTCATTACCCTGTATTATACACAAACACTTTTCAAATCTCATTTCCTCACTGTAGGAGGAACAGTCTGTCAACATCACTCAAGTCAACAATTACAAACTACATAGAAAAATAATCATTTAGCTTTGAGTCCCTCATGACTTTCTGGGTTTGGGGAAGAATCTTAAATGTCACCTATTCACAGTGATTCTTATATTGTTTTTTTTTAAATCAGTAAACTTTAAAACAAACTTTTTAAAAAGTGCAATTATGTTCTCTAGAAAACAAAAATCATCCCAAGTTCATACATGGGGAAACAACTGTCCATGATGGAGCTGTGATGAAGCTGATGTCTGCTGTTGCACTGCTGGGTTGATCTCCCTCACACGTTGGTGACCTCGATGGTGGTGAAACCGCGGATCGGACTTCCCTCGGTTCTGGGTGGAGTCTGGTCTCGAACTTCCCGAGGCAGAGAACCATAGCTGTTGTGGAAACTCAGGTCCAGCCCACTGCGGGCTTTAGGGCTGAATCCTGCTGGAGGCTGGAAAAAAGTCATTTGTATTAGTGTTTTTCATTAGAAAAACAATAAAAGGAATCTTCTGGGGGTCACATGAACTAGTGTGAGTACCTTCCAGTCTTCCAGTCTTGTAATTGTTTCATCTCACCTTGGCAGCCCTGCGTCTCAGCGAGCCTTCGTCATCAGTGAGTCGGCCTGCAGAGCTGGGCTGTCGGCATAAAGAGTTCTGACGCAGCAGCACCGGTGGAGTTCCCAGGCCTAAACGCTCATAGTCCTGTTTAGCATCTGCCCTGCAGGAGGCATGAGAATCAGAAACTAGTGATCCTGATGGAAAATGTGTCTGAGGGAGATGAAGGAGCATGAAGGTTATAGGGTTTTAGCATTTCCTTCTAACATAAACAGAGTCTCCAGTAAGAAATGAGTTTCTCCCCTCACCTCGCAGAGCTAATCACGTTCTTCATCTCCTCGATAAGGTGCCGGCGAACCATGTGCTTGTTGCTGGGAATCCCCAAAGCTGTCGCCATGGCGTCGGTGTTGAATGTGGGGTCGAGCACCATCACGGCTCCGTGGACTCCACTGTTTGGGAGATTTTCAGCGAACTCCTGAGCAGGTGAGGTGACGAGAAAACCACAGAGTGACATCTCGCGTTACAGAACATAAACCGAAAGCACAGCTTTTCCAGGAAACTGTCTCGTGATACCAAATTAGCTGTGACACAACAAGGGAGTCGTGACTGATGAGTAGATATCGGTGTAAATGTATATTCCCTTGGGATATTAAAGGACTGTCAGTCCAGCCGGGCTTATCTCTGCACACCCTGAATGTTTTCATGCCTCATAAAGGAAATGTCTTGTGCTCGGACAGAAGACAATGCTGACGAGTGATATTCATACTGCAGCATCACCTCCAGGCTGTGCTCTGAAAGGCTTTGTAATCAACCGGTGGCAGCTTACACGTACATTAACAAAGGCTTTCTATCACACTGTGGTGATAGCGAGTGCTGAGTAAACACAAGAGATTTCACTCCACTCAGCACAACATGCCTGCAATCTTATAACACATTTGTATTTTATCTAAGCGTGGGGCAAACTGCACGGCCTACAATAATCTGCAGCATTTTTGTTTCAAATAATGTGTTTACTGTGTGCATTCTCTTCCATTCCCTGCTCCCACCTTCAAGTCAATATCTTTGATCCACTTGATGACCCGATGAGAGGTCCACACCAGTGGATCCACGTTCTGGTGCTCACACTGTACGCGGCGAGCCTGCAGTGCCTGCAAACCATATTCACAGACAGGTTCTATTTTTTTTACCAGCTGCTTGTTGCACGGCCCCGAGTCTGACCACTGCTGTCACGTCAGTGCGACACAGCGTGCTGCGGGATTCACACTTACCTCCTTATCAAAACCGAGTAGGTGCAGCAACTCGATGCCCAGCAGCAGGCTGACCTGATGGAACTTCTTGGCGATGTTGAGGTGGCGTTCGAGATCGCGGCGGGTGAGGGAGTTCAGCATGCGCCCGTCTATCAAGTGAGTGTGAAAGGCCTGCGAGTACTGAGGCAAACCCATGTCGCTTAACCAGGCCTTGGCCACCCAGTGATGGTCCATATCTGCAGCCTTGGACAACCTGCAGACAAACAGTGGAGCAAATGTCCCAAATATTCTCACTCAAATGGGTCGGATCGACTGACTTTCACTCTGAAACCACGATAAGCTTCGAGTGAAATATGAACTGCCACTGTGGGGAATTGTTATACCACCAACAGATCCACTGGCATGACTTGACATTATTTGTTGATCGATCCATTGGAAAGTTGACAAAAACATCAGCACGCAACTTAATTCGTCAATTTTGTCAAATAAAAATATCATGGGTTTAGTTATGTGGATTATCCAGAGACACTTCTTCTGTAAATGCACAACATGATTTCAAGTTGTGAAAGTAAATAGCAGGATTTATTTATTTTTCATCCAGCAATCCATTATCTACCGCTTCATCCTCCACATGAGAGTCACAGGACATAGGGTGAAAGGCGAGGTATATCATAGGGCCAACAACCCCAACTGGGGTCAATTTAGAGTGTCCAATTTGCCTAATCCCCAAGTCTACTATCTGGATAACACATACTGTACATCTAGACATTCATTTTTCTATTAAAATCCAATACTATGATATCACTGAAGATCTGCTGTGGAGCCCAAAGAAGAAGCACATGATGACTTCTGAGATTTACAAGATAATTGCAGTGCTTCCTGCACATGCTTTTACTCTAAGTTACCAACAGATGGCCCTCTTACACTATACAACAACATATACAGCTTACATACTGTAAGAATCCCCTGTGTCCCATCCTCACCCTCCACCATTCTCAGCATTTCTGTAATCCTCGATGGCCAGGCGAAGTTTCCGGCGGTGCATCAAGCTGCTGACACCTAAACCCAGCTCCAGGTCTTCATCCGTTAGTCCGAGTAAGACCTGCAAAGTGTCAAAATGGCACCAGTCAGAAGCTTATTAAAGGAGCTAAAACCACACAGACAAAAATGTTCTGTGAAAAAAGTTGTTTGAGGTGATGTATCCAAAATGCCAGTGGTTTTATTCTACCTTGCCACTTTTGACGTTTTCTGAGCAGGTGCGGATGTACATGGGCATCGCCATGACAACCTCAAGCCAAGCCTGAACCGTGCCCGCCCTCCACTGAGACATAGGTGTATGCCTGGCCAGCTCCACCTGCTGGAGGCGGTCCAGCTGGTCCTCTGACCCGTCTGAGAGGCTGTGGCGAGTCGGGCTGCATATGCTGTCTGAGTCTGGTGTGAGTGGGTGAAGGAAAGGGGGGGAGGGGGGGTCATGTGGGTGATGGCGTGGAGGTTGTGAGTGAAGGCAGAGGTGGCAGTGGGTACAGTGGGTACAGTGGGCAATGGAGAAAACAAATAAAAACCTTCCGTGAAGTAAAAAATGCAACAAGTTAAAATCACTACTACATGAAATCAGAGGGGGAAAGAAACTGAATTCCCTCGAAAAAACAAACAGGCTTTTAACAACGTTTTAAGCTTTTGGCTGCAAGACAGCGAGTGTCTGCCCGTGATGTTATAAACAATGTTGCAGCTTTTACGAGAGAGCTTTTCACTCGAGAATTTCATTTAACAGGCAGCTGTTTGATGAGTCATCGGTCTGAAGCGGCCTGCAGCAACAGCTGACGATGAAAACTAAAGGCCTGTCATTATGAAAAGTCCCTTTTATTATGATGTATTATGACCACATTAAAAAATATATGTCCCAATATAAATATTTTTTTACAATTTGCCAATATTAAATTCTTACATCAGTAATTATTTGCTTCTTATGTTCCTTATTTTGTACTATTGCTCATCTGTTGCTATTATGTATATATGAGATTTTAATCTCAATAAGGCCTTCCTAGATAAATGAAGTTTATGAAATAAATAAACGTGCTGCTTTTACTTTAATTTTTTCAACATTTGAGTGTCAGAATCAAGCCAAGAAATAAGTCCAATGACAATTCTACGTCTTTACCAGCAGGTGGCAATCTAGCACCAGTTTGGAAGCATTGAGTGCTGGCTTTAATATTGAATATATTATCACGGCTCATGGCGTGCAGTGATATATATGGGGAGGTGTGGCCTGTCAGTTTGAGGTGTGTGTGCCTTTATTTTCCCTGAGAATAAAACAAAGTACACTGTTTTGTGACGCGACTGTAGGCTCCGGCTAAATGTCCAGCTCCCAACAGCGACTGGACGCTATCGTGAGCCTCACACGAAGCAGCGACGTTGAGAAACTGAATGGTGCTTCTCTTACTGTGTCACCTTGTTCCATGGACTCTTAACGCACCACCATGTTTTTACAATGTCATCACTGTGAGTGTGGACATAATTAATCTCAAACTGGATGTTTTTATGTGCCCTCTTAAATGAATGAATACATGGAATGAACACATTCCACTGCCCTTCAAAGCCAATTAAAACCAATTCATATTCATCTGAATTTGGGCTCATGCCAGTAATGCACTTTTTAGATGAACAGAATGCACAGGAAGGTCACATGAGGCACTCAAAAGTGACCGTCTGACATTGGGACTGCTCGACTGTGACTCCTGTGGGGCTGACCTTATGCCCTTCAGGAGTGGGCCAGATGAGCCACAGCTATGGTTGAATACAATGTCAATGTCACACTGCCTACATACATACATACATACATACATACATTCTTTGTCTGCTGCCTAAAGCTGGTATAAGCTCCCATTATTGCTACAGTACAGCAGCATTTCGACAATAGGAGGTAGTTGGTGTTGTGTACCAAGAGGCGCATATTTGTATGTGGCTTTATCACACATTTTACAGACTGTATAATGAAATGGTTTACATTTAAATTCATTCATTCGTATACCGAATTAATGACATTCCAGCTGACATAAGGTGAAAGGCAACAGTACATCCCGGCCAAGTCAATTGTCAATTCACTCTCACATTCACAACTAGCTACGGTTAATTTAGAGTGTCTAGTTAACCTGTGCATGTTTTGGGACTATGGGAGAAAGGGAAAACATGCAAACTCCATGCAGAGTTGCATGCCGACCGCGCCCTTGTTCAAAATCCGGGTCTCTTTGCTGCAACTCAAAAGCTCTAACCACTTAACCACCCATTTGAATGAATTCACTTGAGCCCAATTCACAAATGAATACACCTACTCTGTGTTTGGCTCAGTTATCTGATAGGTTGGCAGGGTCTCTGCAGGTTTCAACAAGTCAAATTTAAGACTTTTAAAGACTTTTTTAAAGACCATAATAAAAACAATATAAGACCCATTTCAAATCCATACTGGCAAAAAAGTACAAAAGACATGAAGGAAAATTGGAGCCACAAATCGTTGAACTTTGCAATTGGGCTTAGCTGTGGGCTTTCATTAAGTTTTCTCCGCTGCTATGCTAAGCTGTAACACACCGCGGCGCGCGCACAGCACACTAGCTAGTGGTGCTCGATAAATTGTCACCGGGCAGCACAGGTGGCCTAATTTAGTTCCGTGTTGTAGTTATGTTATCGCATCCTCAAAAATAGAAACATTTCAAAGCGAAAACTGAAGATTATGCATGTTTTAAATTAAAATCACGTTAATAGATTTTTAAGAACTTTCAAAACTGCATTTAAGACCTATTATGAGATTTTAGGGGAATTAAAGACATTTTAAGGCTTTAAATTTAAATTATTGGATTTAAGACTTTTTAAGATTTTTTAAGACCACGCGGATACCCTTGGTTGGTTAGCTAAGCTAATATAGCTGTGGGGGCTGACCTTATGGCTAATAGCCTCACTAACATACTGTAGCTTAGCTAGCTAACCAACAGGGTCGTACCTATGTTCCCCGGGTCCTATGTTCCCCGTTTTTCCCAAAAAAGGTCCACTTTGTATGTGACAGGGGAACATAGGACCCTTTTTTTGAAAAAGGGTAGGGTTAGAGAAAGGGTCCTATGTTCCGCGGTCACATAAAAAACGGGGAACATAGGACCCGGGGAACATAGGTACAGTCCATAACCAACTAGAGAGCCAAAATATGTTTCTATTATCAAGGCCCTGCCCTGTTTCCAGTTAGGGGAGAATGACATTGACTAGATTCAGCAATTAAGCATCGACACAGGCAAATTTTTTTGTCATATCTGGTAAATGCAAGTCACTGCTTTAGTCGACTATCTGAATAATATGTTGAAATAATGATGCTAATGTGCCATAGAAAGTTCCACACCAGGTTTTTGGTGGAGTCATGTTGCTGTTGCCAACAAAAAAAAACCAGATTAGGCATGTATAACAATTTACACACAGTCGCTCACATCGTTTTTGCATCAGAATTAGATGGAACTTGAAGAAGTGCTTCATTTCACTGTGTGATTGGTTGAGAGTGAGAAGGCATCTGCAAACACAGCGTGCAACCCGACACAGTTTGTTTTGTCTGCAATTGGAACCGTTATACCTTTTGGTGTGATTGGTCACGTCTTGGGTCACTTGACTGTGTTGAGAGTCCGGTGCAGGTCAGGCAAAAGGTTAAGTGTTAGAGGTCAGGGTCAAATCAAAGCAGAGCATTATTGACACCAAGTGCTGACACATATGAGTTATGTGTTGTGTTCTGACATGGCTTCCTTTCTCTCCACCATTTTTTTTTATAACATATTTTTTTTTTATTGATCTCAGTAGAACAGGATGTTTGAATTGGGAGTTGGAATGGGAGGAAAGGAGGCCATGTGGAAGCTTTTGTCCTCTGACAGAGGGACTGGGGGAAGCTAACACTTATGTTAAAAATGGCAATTCCCTTGGCATAGGGAGACAAATCAGGATTAGATCCGTACAACGACACAGGGACACATACACACTGAAACATCAACACAGGGAAAGAGAGGACAGCCACATGGAAATTCAACATTACTTATTTTATTTTAAAATAATTTTATCCTTTTCATTTAGTTCTTTTGAGGGTGATTTTGTTGCCATGCCTTGAAAAGTTTGCTACGAGCCACTGCTAAACATCTCAGGACCTCACAACGGAAGTCCTCGAATGAGGCCTACATCTTTTGACTTTAAATAAAACTCTTTAATAATAATATTAATTTCATTTCTGTGATGCTATCTCATTTACAAAAAGGAAAATATCTGTGGAACATAAAAAGAAAAAAAAAAAGAAACCAAACAAAGAGACTGTGGCTCTAGAACTAAAAACGATACAACAGTTTTCATTTGATATGTTCTTTTCCCCATCGGCATGGGGATATAAGTTTGATTACATGAAAAAATAAAAAATAATCTTGATTTTCATACATTTCACTGAATGTGTAATGAGATAAACTGGCTGAGCTATTTTTCGTATACATACAATTAAATACATCAGGACTAATCTCTAAATAATCTCAGTGGTTCACTTCTAAACCTGCAAACCCAGATTTGGGCTGAGCAAAGGGTTAAATAATAATAATCTCCACACTGCTTTACATGTGCACTGTATTGACAAGCATTGCGGTTAAATACAGCTCCAATGTAGTCTGTGAGTCTATGGTGTTTCAGGTGAACCTGACAAATACACACTGTTAGTTTAATATCAGGGAGAGTTCAGACTTCCTGAGGGTCAGTGCAGACTCCTGCTCAATCCATCGCATGGATTTACAGAAAATCCAATGTCTTTAGTCATTCCTTCGCTCAAAGAAATGCTATTAACCTTTGGCACAAAGTTAATTGCTTTTTGTAGCAATGGCTTAAACTGGCACTTGTTATTGTCAGAGTGGTTCAATGAACATTTGCTCCGTAATCAGGCCTCAAAAATTGACACAACTGTGATTTTCTGGCCCAGTTCCTGAGGTTTGGAAAAGCCTTCATCAGTCTAATAATTATTATTTCTCGTTGGTATAGCTGATATTTACTGTGCTATGACAAATGACTTTGTCTTTTATAGTAGCTTCTCCCAGACTATTTCTACTCTCCACAGTTTTTGAAGTATATATAAAAAAAATGATAGCTGGAAGCTAATTTTAGATCTTACAGAGAGAAAATGGAATAAAGCTCCATGAATCAGTGGAATAATTATGTCATCATTCAAAGTGTAGAGTTTGGTTTCCTCTGTGACTGTTGACCTTTACTATACCACATGTAATTTGGCATGAAGAGGCATGTAGGTGCAAATTAAAGCACGTCATGTTTGGGATGTTATGCTCTTGAACACAGATCAGAGAACTATTTGAAAAGCAGAGGGACAATTAATCATAGAGGAAACCATGGATAAACACAGTGAAATCAGTAACTGACCTCTCTTTTTTTTTTTTTTTAGACAATTAGACAGTTTCGTCTCAACAGCAGACCCAGAGAAAGACATCTGCCTTTAGCAGGGTTTTCCTTTAACAAGCATTTATGGACTGGGGACATTTGCATGCATGTCACACATGTACCTTTGTCATGTACATTCTATCATTACAGATAGAAAAGGAAAATGTGGCGTTCACGTTGCTGAGGAACAAACTGTTCTGCATAGAAAGTTCATTCTTTGCTTAGCGACGTCTTTGAAGTCTCATTTGAGGAAACATGAAGCAGCGCCTCTGCACAGCTTTCTCGACAGCTGAGGGATGAGTTGTACAACTGCATCGGCTGTGGATTTGAGGAGTCTGCATGTAGCCTACAGGAAACTGTTCTCGTCATGGCAGTGTGGAGGGAGGGGGAGGGGGACGGGGGGCGCAGGGGGTGGACCAAGCAGGACAATAAACAGGGAGGAGTTTAAGTTAAAAGGTAGTGAGAGGAGGGGAGAACATGTCAAAAACAACAAAAGGCATTCAGGACAAGGAGACATTTACAAGCACAAAGTGCACATCAACTGTTGTTATTTACACGTACAGCAGTCCTTCAAGTTTTCGGGTGAAAACAATTTTAAGAATAATTAAAAGGTCTGATAACACAGTCATTTTGGAGGGCAGATACAACAGAACACATCCACGTGGTCGCTGTGTCACACGGTTCACTCTATTTACACACAGGTGCAATTCGCTTGATAAGGTTTTACACGCCTCCGCCTCCGGACATGGCCTCCGACCATGGACAACACACACACACACACACACATGCACACGCTCTCACACACACATGTGAGACTGCACAGGCACGCATATCAGTATATCTGTACACCGTGACATCAAAATGCACATCCGTCATTCTTGCACACAAGCGCTTCAACACAATTCTGTCTTCTAACAATTGCCAAAACGGCTCCCCGGGATGTTCGCTCGAGCATGTGTGCTTTACCAGTCTGCATCTTCCTCAATGTAATAATCAGGTGTTGATGTACCATCGAACAAACCGGGGTCAAGAGACTTGCGCTGTTTTCCCCGGGCAAAGACGCGTGACAGAGAGCCCAGACCCATCTTCTCTTTCTTCTTCTTACGCTTCGCCTCCTCCAAATCTTCTAGGGACTGAAGGGAAAGAGAGAGAGGATGAAACGATATAGGCAAATTAACAGAAACGCAAGATCAGAGGTGTCAGCGAAGGAGCGGAGAGTGGGACGACAGAAAGACCAGTAGACATCACGACAAAAAAAAAGAAAAAGTGGCGCTTCACATGCTGCGAGGCGTGCACTGCAACTTCGTCCACAACCGCAACTGCTTCTCAAGTCACAGCTGCGGAGTGAATACACAACTAGACTGTGTAGGGCAAACACATATTCAGCCATAATGATGGTGGAGAGAAAACAACAGCAGCCAGTGCAGGAGGACAGCTGGCAGTTACCACAAAGGAGGTAATTACTTGGGAGGGTGCAGTGGTGGGCAGCTCTTACATTGCAGAGGGAGTGAGTCCGATGGCGTGGTGAGTTGATGTCACTGGGCGTGGACGACCGGTCTCCCTCCAACGCTGAGGCGTCGGAGATGATGGAGGGCTGGCGCGAGTGGCACGGGCTCACCCGCACAGCGGCCACTAAAATGGGGCAAGAAGAAAAAGAGGAGGAGAAAAAAAAAAGAAAAAGAGGCTTGTTTTCTTTGGGGTGTGTTCAGGCATCAAAAGGAGCGAGGGGGTGGGGTTGTGGAAATCATTTTTTTTTTCTGCTCACATAAAATATAGATTTTTAAAAAGCCCCAAACTAACAGCCTGACATTATTTGTAATCATCCACAGTTGCTAAGCAACAGTGAAAACATGTTCACAGAGGTTGAATGTGTATACCATTGAGACTGATAGAGTCAATTGCAAAAAAGTATATATTTTTTTAGCAGTTTTTGACTGCTGACTTCTTCTTCTTGTTTTCATTTTCTTTTCTTTCTCTTTTTGTCTGTGCCTGTTTTTTCTTTTTCTCAAGATGCCACCAATGAGTTAACAACCTGTGTGAACCTATGGTTCCATGAGTAATCTGTGTAAGTAAATGATTTAATGTGACTTTTCTGTGATATGATGATAATTATTACTCAATGACAATATTGCCTTGACTTTATCGTGTGTATTTCATATGATTTGCATGTTGTGCCTCAAACTGGCCTTCATATGTAGAAGACATTGTTTTATTAGATTGGACCAAAAGAAGAAAGGAAAAAGGTTTTCCCCTGTGCATAAGTCATGTAAAACGATGGACCTATATTTATGAGAGGCCCAAGAGTCCAGAAATTATTGAGTGAAAGTGAAATTATTACTAAGTCAGATGTAAAAGAAAAATGTCCTTTTCCTCAGAAACTGGGTCACAGCATGCAGACAAAAAAAGAATCTCCCAAAAACATCTGTAACATTTTAAAAAAGAAAGAAACAGGAGTTAACAGCCAATTCAACCAATCCTACGCTGCCACCGAGTGTAAACACAGAGGCAACATTTGTGTGCTGAGACGGTGACAGGAAGCTGGGGAGCCAAAATGTTGGTGCACTGTTGCTGCTACAAAAAAAAAAAGCACACACGCGACACCACGCCACGACCAGAGCATCACGAGAGGCCAATAATGTGGTCGTACTGAGCGCATGGCACAAACTGACATGAGTACATGAAAGTGTGGGTCGGTTTATGTAAAGGATGAGGCTGTGAGGGTGTATAAGTGCTATGTGTGCCTACCTTGTCGGTCAGTGGGATGACCAGGGTGGACATAAAGCGTCTGCTGACTCTGTCTGATGGCAGCAGTCAGGGGAAGGTCTGCTTGCATCACCCACTCCTGGCTGTTGCCGTTGACAACCGTCTCCGTGGGCATGGCCAGAGAGTGGCGCTTGGGCACGTCCTTGGTCAGGGTGGCTAGTGACTGTTTGGCCTTAGGAGAGCAGACACACGGACGCAATTAGGTAGACAGCGAAATCTACGTGGAATTAACAATCCCAGAGAGAAATAGCTTTTTGTGACTTGGTGTTTCTGTAAGTTGTTATTGTTGTTTTATTTATGTGCATGTTATGTGTCCATAATCCTTCAGAAAGTACATGTATAGATGTCAGTTCTCCCCTGGGCACCTTGGTTTGTTGTGTCAAAAATCTTCAAGCACTGAAGGACTGCTTTTTCTTACTTTCTGAGGTGGAAGTTAGTGGTCAATTGTGTATAAAAAAGGAAAGAGCTGCTTTTCCACATATTAAATTAGCCTGTGACAAAATGAAAAAATGAAAACAACTTTTGTTTTTTAATTCAACAGAAACAACAATATGCTCCTGGAACCTTGCGAGACTGTGCTGTTGTGTGTGTGTGTGTCTATGCTTTTCATTACGCGTCGAGGCGTTTTCTGATTAGAATTGGCGCGTTGCCGTTTCACAAGTGCTTGAAAACCCTGTTAATCTGCGAATCTCATCATCATGCAAAGCGGCAAGAGGCTGCAAATCAACACCCAGCACCGTCAGCGTCACTGCAATCATCTGCTACCTCACTGTGGTCAAATGATCAAATTACAATCTTTGCTTTGCAAAACAGAATCACAATCACATACCGAATCATTAGTTGGCAGAATGCTGATACACATTTCCCCCCCCCCCATGCTCTTTATATTTAATTTCAGATAAATCACAGCAGGAAACCCAAGAGGTCACCAATGTTAGGATCACTGGGTCAGGGGGCGGCCGAGGGTCAGTCAAACACGTGCAACGGAGGAGGGGCTTTCCAAGATGGATATCAGATCACAAATAGGAGAGATATTTCCAAAGAGTGGGAGGGTCAAGACATCATATTTTCAAGCTGGGAACCCATCTTACCGCCATGACCCTAGATGAGTAGTCCCTCTCTGCGAGCCGCTCAAACACCCGGAACTCCATTCTCTGATTGACACAGTTACTCATCTGGTGGGGGTTGGAGACATGAGGGATGGCTATACTTTTATGTTCAACAGCTTGATTTGTTTCATCATATGCAGCATACCCAAAATAACACATAGTAATAGATGCATGGTACACTGAACCTGAAACAGACAACAGAGACTCTGTGCTTTCCTTGTGATACCTTTGTTTTCTCGGCCGTGATATCAGCAAAACAGTAAGACTTTTTCAAAAGTAACGTCTAACTCTACAATCCCAAAGAAAAGTAGACGGGGCAATTGAGAGAAACCTTCATCTGCCTTCCTGTCTCACCATGGCCAGTTCGGCTTCCAGCTCCTTGATGCGATTCTCCTTGAGGTCGAGCTGAGAGCGCAGGATCACCGTATGCTCTGTGGCTTCCTTGGTCTGCCGCCGCAAGTCCCACTTCTCTCTCTCCAACAGGTCCTTCTCCTTGGCAAGTGCCTTCACCGCATCCTCGCTCTCCTGGTGGACACAGAGACCCCTGATGAACTGCTTCACAACAACACGCACACCATTTAAAACGCTAAGAAAGTGCTCAGAGAGCAGATACACTACCTTTAAAAACTTTATGGTCACTTAAATGCCGTTACTTTTGAAGGAAAATCACTTTTTTTCAGTGAATATAACACTAAATGAATCAGAAATACACTCTATACATTGTTAATGTGGTAAACGACTATTCTAGCTGCAAACGTCTGGTTTTTAATGGAATATGTACATGGGTGTATAGAGGCCCATTTCCAGTGTTCTAATGGTACATTGTGTTTGCTAATCGCGTTAGAAGACTATTGGATGATTAGAAAACCCTTGAAAGCCCTTGTGCAATGATGTTAGCAAAGCTGAAAACAGTTTTGCTGGTTCTTTGACGAAAGCAGTTTGAAGGGCAAAATTATTATTTTGAATAAAAATAATTTTTTCTAATCTTGTCAATGTCTTGACTATATTTTCTATTCATTTTGCAACTCTTTTGATGAATGAAAGTTCTGAATCCATTCCCTTAATCAGATCTACTTCAAAAAAAATCTTAATGTGTTATCCCGCAGAAACATGAAAACATAACCTTATTGGCTGGCATAGTTAACAGAATAAGTCCAATTTTTATATAATGGCTGCGCACCAAATTTAAAATAAGTTAAGCTATTTGACGATTAAAAAAAAGAGTAAAATGCAATACCGGAGATGAAATAAAGACTTCACTGGGACCTTTGTATGATACATAGCTGCACAATGAGCATGTTAACGTCCTTACTTTATGGAGGCTGCCATCTTGTGCCATAATTTTTTTTTTTTACAGCAGCTGGAACAGACTTTTTGAATCATATGCTTACGACACAAAAAGGATTTTTTTTCTTAAATGCAAAGGCCACTGTGGTTCCCTGACACATCGGAGAAGACATCGGTTTGTTTCAGTCTGCACTCTCAACCAGTTCTTACACAAGAGACCTTAAAACAAGTTGTCACTGGGAGAAGTATAGTAGATGTGGGTTATGAATGCAGAGATCATCTACTTTCAACCCTGAGATGCATACATGCACGCATCAAAAAAAACACTATTTTCTGATTCATAAAACTTGTTGTTGGATGTTAAATGTGATTATATTTTGTGCTACACGACACAGCTACTTAAAAGGAGACTTTATGCATGAGACAGTATAGATCCAGAGCACGGCCGCCGTACTTTTCTGTGCTGCTCATAGTTGCGTATGAAGTCACGGAGCTGCTCCTCCCGGCTCTCCAGTGTGGCATAAAGCTGCTGCATCTGGTTCACCAGGTCTGCTTTCTCTGCCTTCAGGCGCTTACGGTCTGACTTCATGGCTGCAAGGAAGGAATAAGACAAATGGAGAGAAGAGAGGGAAGAGAAGGGGGTTTTGCAAGTTTGCATCAGAGACCAGACCATCTGTGTTGGTGTGTGAGCATGAATACCAGCAACAGTGCTTCGTGTTGTGGGAGCGAATAAAAAAACAGGCGCTCGCATTAACGTGAAAGGACAAAATGAGCACGGTTCAAGAAAATGGTTGTTGGGGGGAAAGGAATGACATCATTTGCATTATAAACATTTAGTGTCTACTTTCATAGAATAAAGGAACACCTGAAATAATTTTTTTTTTTTTTTTTGGGGAAAAAAAGCTTTACAGGTTATTTTATTTGTACTGTTAATATACATTAAATACAATCTGAATGAACAATATGTGTTCTTTCTCCAGCTGACACTAGCTTCCATGCATAATGAGTAGGTTACTAAGCTCCTTCGCATATGAAGCGTTTAAGTAAAAACATTAAAAACACCTGCTGTTGCTGGTTTAATGTGCCGTGACCACATTAATAAAGAACTGAATCACACATGAATCCTCCTGTCAATCTCCTCTCTGCTGCCGGCTTCGTTAGATACTGGCTCTCTCTCTCTCTTTTTCTCTTCTATCTCTCCGTGGCACACGCTCTCTCTCTCTCTCTAATCCTCTGGCACTTCACCCACGCAACATGATAAAGAATATGGTTCAGTGTCGTTATTCAGAGAAGAGCTCTAATTTTTTTCAAAAGCAACATCTCCATTTTCTCTCCTTTGCATCTGCCTCTACCTCCTGCATTCTCTTGATCTTCTTCCTCTCTTCTTGTGAGGTTATTTTCCCAGACATCTGCTTAAAGCCGAGTTTTGCTGCAGCTACACCTCCACACTTTTTTAAAAATATATATACCATACTATAAATGTTGTGTATTCATCATTGCCTGTGTGTCCACCTTTATCTTCTTTACTGTTATTTCCATTACAGCTATACTAGTTTCATTTATTCTTGATGCTTGTTATCATGTGTTCACCTTTCCTCTTCCTCTCTTGCTTTTTTTTTTCTTTCTTCCCCCTCTGAGCCTGTTGCCTGTCATTAATTAACTTATATCACAGCCTAGTTAATTGTGTGACATTCTCAAGTTCCGTCTGGGGAGCGTGCTCAGGCGAGTGGAATGGAAGTGCAGTTTTTACAAGGACAGGCGCATCCTCCCGTTTCCCCCTCTTTCATTTTCCCTCCTGTCACCGTTTCATATCTCCTCCTCTCACGCGTTCTTTCGAGGCGGAATCTCCGAGCCAAGAGAATACGCAGGCCAAACGATTCAGAGAACGAAAAAAACAAGAAACATCTCCTATTGGCCAAGGGTAACAGGAAACCTCCCAGCACCTGCCTCAGGAAGTGAAATCAAAGCTGTCTTTAAGATGAGCCAAAAACATTGCTGCTGCTTCACATCCTGCACCTGTGACTGTTGGCAACATCGATTTTTCCTGCTCAAAGCACTCACTGTGACTTTCGTAAAAGGAGCCCATTCACGTTCGCTAATCAAATTTGCACTTTTTTTTTTTTTTTTTTTACTTAGCGCTGGAAATGTGTGTATAAATATACCAAATAAACAGGGACTGACATGCTCATTACTTTTACATCACACTACAGAACGTACATTGTGAAAGCACTGGCACGTCACCCTCTGATGACAGCCATATTAATGACTAACCTACTCTCAATTATAACCAGATCAAATGCACCTGGGAACCAAACAGAGCAGAAGCTAATTTGTGCAAGAGCTGGAGGAGGACGCGATAGCTTTTAATTAAATCGTTAATACGCACTGAAGAATCACGTCTGCGCAAACACTTAGCGTTTCTTTTATGATCATTCCACAAATACGTTTTGCGTATTTTTTTTTTCCGCGCGCACACACACACACACCCTGCGTGTGTGAGATGTGAAAACAGTGGCTGCCTTTGTGCAAACATCTGCATGTCAGCATGCAGAATCACACGCTAAACTCCCTACCCCTGCCTGTGTGAGCAGAGGAGCGGATCCAGACTCGTGCAAAACAAACATTCACAATCAAAAACTCTAAACCACTATTCCCACCGCTGAGTGCTACTTTCTGCATCACCCTCTCCTCCCGATCTGCATGCGTGTTTTTCCACCTCACCACATTACACCTGCCTCTGCCAGCAAAGCCCTTGTGTGGTTAAGTATTTTAATGTCACCTAATAGTGCACTAAAAGCCTTTGTCTACTGGACTCATTGAGCGCAAAAATAATGTGCAACGAGTGCAGCTCATTAGATAATTAACTGAAACACTGGACTCATCAGGGAGTCCCTGCTCTCTGGATCTATTCCTGTACCAAAACTAACAAACTATTTTTTTGGGGGGAAATACTATTATTTATTAAGTTGTACAGAAAAAAAACACAGATATCCATAAAGATTCTACTGACACGGACAGCTGAGATGTGGATTAAAATGTTAGTATGAGACATTTTCACTGTTTTTCTTTACAATTACCTACAATGGAAGTGGTTCAATTTTCAAGAGAAAAAAAAACCTGGACGATAATACACTGTAAGAGAAGGGGAAAAACCTTGAGTAGCTTCCATTTGAGCTCTGGATTGATGCTGATAGTAATTACCCAACGTGGAAACAGTACAATAAAGCAGAACTGTACTGCTGAAATTTTATAGGACTTTGATAGGAAAGCACAAATAAGACTTGAGTAATCTTTGAAACACGTTTCTACAATGGTCAAACTGTGTTTGACAAACTGCCAAGACAGTTCATAGTCTTTTATATGCTCAAAGGTAAAGGGAAATGACTCCAAGCAGTGATTTTTGTGTTAAAAATGGCACCCATTATGTCTAGTTTCTATTGTATAAGCTTGTGGGGGCAGTGCTATGATTTGGTGTTCCTGCAGTTGGTCAGGTCTAGCCAGCTGACTACCTGAATATACTGAATGACCAGATTATTCCATCATTCCCTGATGGCACGAGCATATTCCAAGATGACGATGCCAGGATTCATCGGGCTCAAATTGTGAAAGAGTGGTTCGGGGAGACTGGCGAACTGAGATAGGCACAGCACCCCCCGCGACCCTCTGGTGGAGGATAAAGCGGTAGATAATGGATGGATGGATGGATGGATGGTTCAGGGAGCATAAGACATCATTTTCACACATGGAATGGCCCACCACCACCACCACCACCACAGAGTCCAGACCATAACCCCATTGAGAATCTTTGGGATGTGCTGGAGAAGGCTTTGCAAAGTGGTCCGACTCTCCCAATATCAATACAAGATCTTGGTGAAAAATGAATGCAAACACTGGATGGAAATAAATCTTGTGACATTGCAGAAGCAAATTGTAACAATGCCACAGCCAATGAGTGCTGTAATCAAAGCTAAAGGCGGTCCAGCGAAATATTAGAGTGTGTGACCCTTTTTTTTTTAAGGCCAGACAGTGTATGTACTGTTCAAAAGTTTGGGGTCACCTATACATTATAATTGTTTTGTGTTTTCCATTAAAAGTCACATCAAACGTGTTGCAAAATGAATAGAAAATATAGTCAATGTCAATAGAAGACATTGACAAGATTAGAAATAATGATTTTTATTTCAAATACTAATTTTGCCCTTCAAACTTGACTTTCGTTTTGTTTCACCTGTGCTAACATCATTGCACAAGGGTTTTCAAGGGTTTTCTAATCATCCAATAGCCTTCTAACGTGATTAGCAAACACAATGTACCATTAGAACACTGGAAATGGGCCTCTATACACCTATGTACATATTCCATTAAAAACCAGACGTTTGCAGCTAGAATAGTCGTTTACCACATTAACAATGTATAGAGTGTATTTCTGATTTATTTAATGTTATATTTATTGGAAAAAAAAGTGCTTTTCCTTCAAAAATAAGGACATTTTTAAGTGACCCCAAACTTTTGAACGGTAGTGTACATACATAGAGATGGCAAAAACCTGTCACTAAGATTGTAGTGCAAACAGGCAGTTGTCTGGCACTCAGAGGAAGTAAGCTCGAGCTTTAACATTGAAACAGTGTGAGCATTGCAACAAACAAAGACAGAAGGGGATATAGAGGAAGAGTTAGAGCAGCTGAAGTGTAACAGAGAGAGAATACAGAGCGAGTTGGCATTCTCCATTTTGTATTCATGGGCACCAGAAAATCTGCATGTAATTTAGCCACAAACTGTCTGCACTGAGGTGCGAGTGGCAGCACAGATTTTCTGAACCATTCCCAAAGTAAACAGGTATTATCTCAAGCGGCAGAGAGCAGAGGAGGAGGAGGGTGTGAGGCATTTCTTTCATGCTCCAGCCTTTTGCTTTTGTATCCAAAGCAGAACCGTAGGAAGAAAAAAAAAAAACACACAAAGCCTTCGCTTCACAATAATTGTTGATAGCATTTAAATAACATAAATAAATAAATAAAAAACCCTGTTCTCTTAACATTGCTTTCATTCTTCAGGGAAAACACTTTGACAGAGTTGGTGGGACAGTAATCAATAATCAAAGAATGTCAACATGTCACCTCATTGGAAACATTTGAAAATTGCCAGTTTAAGTGGAAATTCTTGAGAACACTTAAAGACCAAGTTTTCCTTTCTTAATCAGTGAATGAGTCTTTCTGAGCAAGAATAATTTCAAGAATGTTGAAGAAATGTTGAAGGCTTCGGGAAATGATACATATCAGAGTATTTGTTTCTCTTGAGCTGCTGTCAAACATATAATGAAATACATTTTACTTAATATGTTCAGAGGCACTGTTTGCCGGAATGCAAACATATTCATTCTATCTTCATCTTTTAAGAGTGTTTTACATAAAAAAGTATTTTCTTCTTTATCTTCCTTGTTGTGTCCGCAATTACTTGATTATTGCTCCAGTCGATACCTGTTTAACTTTCTCTTATTCGCCTCTCCTGTCTATAAAGTTCTATTATAAAGGTCTATAAAGGACTATAAAGGTCTCATAATATTCATAAGGTCACATCCTGTCCTTACACAAAACCATACACAACAATTATCACCAGTTCTGTCCAGTGCAATGTTCAAGTATCTGCACCATGGAACAAAAACAACAACATATAAAAGACAAAAACATAAAATTATATGAAAGAACTGTAATTATTTCTGGGGACAAAATTGAGACGAAAAAGTGTCAACTGTGGAATAACAGAAGTGGTAATCAGCTACTCAGGAGGTGGGTCATGTGGAAAATAGCAATCCAAAATGATTAATAATTCAGTAAAATCACAATTTTCACAACTGAACACAGCACTTCTGCTCTGATGCTTTGCTTTAAGAGAGAGAGAGAGGTAGAAAAAAAACTTTCATAAAGCAGCATGTGCTGGGGCAGGTAAGCTGTGGCTTTCACATGACCGCACACATCCAGCTGAAGAAGGGAGGGAAATTCATTTGCTCTGTTCTATTCTGGCCACAATCTCTTCTGTTTTTGTGCAGCTCTTTTGAAAAGTGCATACACCAAGTGACAAGTGCAACAGAATCTAGTGACAGCACGTCACGTGTTTGTCTTACACATACAACATAGTGGGTTTGTGCTCTGCCTCATTGCGTGGGCTGTAACTCTGAAATGGAACGATTCACTGCCGCGCTGATGACATCTTTGCTTGATGTCCTGTAATCCACTGTGTATTGTCCAGCAGCAGATCTTTATTATAAGACTCTGAGAGCAGCATGTCTGTATGTTCTCATTTTATACATGTGGATCAGAACCAAGCTTATTATAGTTTAAATACTGACTTGTTTTCATACATCATCCTTTTGGGTCCATATGAACGAAAAATCCCGAACTATTATAACCTTGATCAGAACGTGAGCTATTGTTATTCATTAACAGAGACTTTTTAATTAACCTTTTAATTCATTTCACTCAACATACGTGCCCTTTTTATGCCAAATAATAAAAATAATATTACTATAACTTCTTTTAAAAAAGAACATTTGCCATGCATGTTCTCCCTATGTGTGTGTGTGTTTTCTCCTGGTTCTCCTCCCACAGAAAACAGAAAACGCTGCTTCTGAAGCGTGTGGAAAATGACATTTGCATTTCTGGAGCTTTTACTGCATCACCAAGTCACGTGTAACATGGTCGTCTATTGGCTAATGCAGCTGATATTGGTATAGAAGAATCAATCTCACTGTTATTGTTTAGCTGATCAAGGAGCCACTGCTTTAGGCACGATGCTGCCGACACACTGGTTTAAGCAGCTGACTAATGACATAAATGTGTTCCAGCTGACCATACATCTATGCATATGATTCTCTGAGGAGTGTAGAGGAGCTAGAGGTTCAGGATCAGGCTGTGTGTGGGTAGTGCACAGTGGGAGTGGTGCTCATGATTTTCCTATACCACTTCATCTCTCCAGCAGAACACATGCTAATGTGGGTGTAATGCAGCTAATGGGCAGCATTAACTACAGTGTTAGTGACTCTAATGTTAACATTATGGTGACAAGAAAAATGCTGGGGTTTCAAGCGCTCTGGAGCAACACGCAGAAGTCTTGGAGCAGCATGACTGCTACACTGTAGATGGCAAACAGAAAACATGCAACAGCTGGGAGCTAAATGATTAACAGAAACGATCGAACGGAAAGTTGGCTTTGCTTTGGCATTTCGCTTTGCAAACTTTCAATTCTACAGGGACAAATCCATTCACATTGTTACACATTGTTAATATGTAGGCAACAATGGGTGGATATGTTTGTCCTTGTGTGTTGTATATACCATAGTGAACTAACATTTATTTAACCTGAGAATGATTTTTTATTACCTTTCTTGTGCATGGTGTTTGTTTCTTATCCCCCCTGAATGTCTTAGCCACAATATGTTTTTATTTATTTAAGCTATTCATACATCTGACCTGGAAATATAGTTGAAACATAGATGGATTCTTTTCACCATATTGGTGAGGCCACTTGCAAATATCTTTTGAAACATTTTGTAATAAGAGTAAAAATGTTCACAAACTGTTTTCTAGTAACAAAAAGCTCCAGGATAAAGACTTACCTTTTCCTGAACTCAATAACTAGTCTTGTGCTGACATTATACTTTTATCTGACAAGTGAAGGTCAATACAACAAGAAGTATTGAGAAATCAAGATATTAATGTGTCTTGTTGTGTCCTTCCAGAATATATGAAGGAATCCTGAAGTTCATTTCAATACCTTTTTAAGACTTTTTCAAGACCTCAAAATATTTTAAGACCACATCGCCACTTCATGCTCGTCTGCACATTGTTGTTTTTAACAAACGTGGGGAGGAAAATAAATACATTCATGTATACTTTTTGCAGTCAAACTCAAAATGTAATACCTCATGAAATTGCGATTAAGACTTTTACATACTTTTTAAGGTCCTTACTTTTACCAAAATTGATTGATCAACTTTTTCAGTTCATTTAAGATCCTTACCTTGCAGAGCCTCCTTGGCTCGGTCCAGCTCCTGTTCCTTTTCAGTCAGCTGCACACGGAGCTCAGTGGCAGAGAGCACATCAGCTGAGCAGCCTCCTTGAGTCTCCTCCAGGTCTTTACTCAACATGTCCTTCATCTGCCGCAGCAGGTGCACCTCCTCCTGGAGCTGGGCCACCTCCTCGCGAAGGAGCACTACAACAGAGAGCGAGGAGAAAGTGATTTTGCTGGTAAAAAATGTCATTCCAGTGAGAATTCAATTTCGTGAAGGTGGTTTGGAATAGCTATGCAACTAATTAATTCTGAAATGAAAAATAGTTAAGATTTCTCTGCAGCCAGTTGAGTGGTGACTGCTGCTGCTAAGAACTTGAGCCATCACTGCTTTGACAAGACAAGGGGTTGTATATTGTATACCCTCTGAACAGCGTTTTTCTTCAGGGCAGATGACTTTGAGTCACTATAGTATGAGCCAGCCATGTCGGGGCTAGCATGCTAAAATACTCTAATCTTTCCTCTCAGGACCAGATGACACCTAACCTTCATCCTGGAGAGGGAAGATACCAGATGACCTCAGGAAGATAAAATAAAACTAGTCCTCTTAAATAGTTTTCCAGCTCTGCCCAGAACGCGATGTTTTGCCAGTGCACCACTATGAAAAAACACACCTTTGTATATTCTATGAAAGGTGAGGCAGCGCATAGTTTCACTTGTAGGAACCTTCTGGAATTAACTTCGCCAAACAAATCTAAAGGGTGCTGAAACGTGCCAGGAAATCCTAACACTTGTGCGCAAAGGTCATGCTGGCTTGCAACAAATATTATTTCATTTCCCTCACTGTCATGCTGTTGAAAACTTTCCATCACTCACTGCAGAAACAGGAATGGAAGCAGCCAACAGGATGGCCGACAGCTCATTCTAAAACATTTGGACAACTCCACACCTCCAGATGATGGGAAATGATGAGTTAGTTCCACTGGACTTGGAATAAAAATTCCAAATCAATGTTGCATGTATTTTCAGCAGATGAATAGAAACGATACACTGATAATTAAATTACAGTACATGTCCATTTAAAGGTGCTCAGGTGATATTCAGTGGCTGGTGTTTTGAGGAGCGCCTCCTTTGTGCTGCAGAGAGAAATAGCTTGTTCCTCTGAGTCTGAGTCACAAAAAGTATTAGCAGTAGACACAGAACCTCTTTTGCTTTTAAAACAAGCCACAAAAGACAAACGTCACGCTTCAATTTCTCACATTAGCCACTAAAAAAAGAACATTTTAATCGAAAAAATATTTTTTTTCACACATGCAGAGTAATTTATCAAAGAATGAATCCTTCTACTCAATTCCATGCATCCTCAGGGCAGAAGGGGGTGCAGTGGTTAAAGAAAACTACTCAAGTCCATCTGGCATGGCTCCACTATCAAACGCCTCTAATAAATAACACTTCATATTCTTGTAGCCAAGCTCCAATAAAAAAATAAAAAATAAAAAAGCTTATAGCGTGAAAAAAATAAAATCAAACAGAGATCGATGGGAGAGCTGAGAATATAGGAGACAAGTATAATATGGAGAGCCAGAAGTGGTTATCCAGCAAATGCTTTGGATTCAGGGAATTGGGATTGTAAATGTGTTTTGTTTGACATTTTTTACTGCATTATGACATGATTATGGAGTGTTTAGATGTTCTATGTGAGTATGTGAATAACACATCTACTCTATCTTCTGTCTTCACTCCTGGTGTTCTACTCACCCACAGTTCTGATTGATATGTTGCCGGAGAATGAATTTCAACACCACAATCAACTTTAACAACAAGCTGAAATGAAGGACATGTGGTGTACACTTATTTTTCTTCTTGCATCCTCATCTGAAGCACTCAGTTGTTCCTTTTTTGCTTTCTCCTACCTCCCCCTTCTCACAGTCTCTCCACGCTTTATTTCTCTTCTCGGCAGATGGCTGACAAGGTTTCTTTCTTGGCTTAAAAAAAAGGTTGTTTTGTTTTCCTCCATTGTCACCAAATGTCTGCTGACAGAAACAGACGAAGTCTTCCTCAATAAAATGCCTATGGCTCTGATTTGGTGTTCCAGAAATGAACAGAATTGAAATCATCTTTCCTGCGTGGAAACTGAAATCTCTATAACTTCTCTGAATTCCTTCTGAATTCTTTAATTTGAGTTCAGTGACCAAATGTACGAGGCTGAGCCGCCTGCTAAATAATGCAAATGAAATGTAAAAGAGGGTTATTAGGAGAAGGGTCGAGAGAAAAGCTTCGGCACATGGAGTGTCATTACACAGAGGTATATTTAACGGAGCGGATAATAGAACCACATTTTACGGAGCAACTCAAGCAGCGACGGTCTCTTTTCCGCGCGTTTCCGAAAAC
Organism: Microchirus variegatus; assembly: GCF_963457635.1. NCBI lineage: Eukaryota > Metazoa > Chordata > Actinopteri > Pleuronectiformes > Soleidae > Microchirus > Microchirus variegatus. The sequence continues at coordinate 18,494,617 of NC_139810.1, forward strand.
AATGGACCATGAGAAACAATTCATTATTTAAAAATTTGATAACTTATTCAGAAATTATGCATGGACTGACTATGCAAAGGCAGCACAATAGGGAGTTATAATTAAGCGACAGGACGTGTGATTTTATCTTTAATAACGTGTGAGTGTGTGCAGTTGTATTAAACCTTTTTAGGACGTTTTTTGGCATAAACACTGATCTTATCAGGACCAGGCAGAACCCCATTTTTGGAGGAACGGATTAGGGTTATGGGTTGAGCATTAATTGGTAAGGATTAAAGTTACGTGGAGCTAAGCTGACAGATGAAATACTTCCACGCGCTGCTTTTCAGATGCTTTGGCGTCATGGTTTCGTTTATCGGTGTGCTCCATTTTCTCCACGGCAAAACTTTAGGTTAAGAGGTTAACCCTGGTTCTCAGATCGTACAATCACTGTCTTATTTTTCTGATGGCTTCAGAGCAGATCTAATGCCAAGCTCCACCAGACCACAAGGTAATTAGTTCAGATGGTGTGACTTGGCTAAGTTTTAATGAGAAGAAAACAGAAGCAATGTTTTTTGGTGCACCAGTCTCTTTTCATTGACACTATTTAAGTTGTTGACTGTATTTAATTTTTGTTTTTATTGCGTTTTATTTTATGGCTTCCACTTTCATCCATGTTTTATATATTTTTTTACTTATTTTAGTCAGTTTTTTTTTTTTTTAGATGTATTTTATTGCCTCGTGCCTCGTATTCTGTCTTTATTTATTATTCTGTGCAGCATTTTGGTCCACTGTGGTTGTTTTAGAGTGCTTTATAAATAAAGATGGATTGGATTGGATTGAAACTTCTTGGTTGTACATGTTGAACTTGAAACGGTTTTTAAGGTTTGAGCTTGACCTTTCCTGCCCACAAAGAAGAAGGTCAGTGACACACACACACACGCACTGGATAAGAGTCTGTACTCCCCAAAGTTGAGTCATCATCATAATACATATATTTACCGAAAGCTACTGGCGCTCTTCACCCACCTAAATATTCCAAGAACGTGTGTAGTGTAAACAAACATGTTATTGTCCTCTCCAGCCTTCTGAGGGGGAGCATAACGCTGGACCACTGCAGATAAGACTGTCAGACGCTGAGGAGGGCAGGGGTAAGAAGACAGCCACCCTTTTTTTTTTTTTCACTGTCCATAGCCTCCAGGTTGGCAAGATGGACTCACTGTAGCTCTGCCTTACAAATGACAGTCAGAGTGGAAGCTTCCTGATAAGTGCTATCTCTCCTGCTCTCCCCTAAAGGACTCCTCACAGCTCTGCCCCACGGAGGATCTGTGCAAGGGAAGCCAACTATCATAACATTAAATATGGAAGGTTCAGAATAATGATAAAGTGTAAGTGTGACTGAAAATCATCTTATTACTAGGTTTTATCATTTTTACCTTTCCCATACATTATTTTCAAATGTGCGCCCACCTCGCAAAGTAAACACAGTAACACAAACAAACTATACTGTATCGTATATTCAGTAAAATAAAGTAAATATAATGACCAGTTCAGGGAAGGCAATGGAGTGAATAAAGAACGACAACAGCATAAATGCAAAAGCCCTGAAATAAGCTATACATATTGTGGCTCTTATTAATATTTAACATGGACAGGTATATTTACTGTAGTTTATATGAACCTTTAAGTGATTCATTACAGGATAGCAACAAAACTAAGTATATACAGATATTATAGTCAGATTTATTATAAGCTGCTGTTTTTTTAAGCCGCACATCTGGGACCAAAACATTGGTTTGTTTTGCAGTGGTGTGCTTGGTTGCCATCACAACCAGTTCCAGTCCAGGATGAGAGGATGCGTCGGGGTCAGATGTTTGCAAACCTTCTGACTGTGAGCTGAAACTTCAGCACCGCTCGTTCCCTGCAGACTGACAGAGGCAGCAGGTAATTATGCTCCTACACAGTAAGTGACAGGTGACTGACGTTAAAGGGGCACGTTTAACAAATGAAATTACAGCGTAACACACGTTATGAGGGACTTAAATTTCTAGTTTGGGTCATTAATTCAATATTTTTTGATTACGTCACAAGGAACGTATGTAGTCCAATGATCAGAGAGGAAGTGAAGGGGTCAACAAACACTGACTGTACTCATCATGTCTGTCATAATCACCATTTGCACAGGAAAACTGTGACCACAAACTATTCATATTGGACCTCAAATCATTTTGGAGACTGAGCCACGTAATGGGTTATTGAACCCACAATAACCCATTACCCTTTGTCCACTTGGCGGCAGCAGAAACAAGTTGTAGAACAGTTTGTGATGCTAATTGCTCTGCACCACTTCTGACAGGAATAATTATTCCACTCTGCTCAGCTAGCAGCGTCTGCCTGTTGTTGGGCGGTGAGCACTTTTGTCTCGTCACTGAAAACAGATGTCTGCTGTGGTCTAACGTCTTGTGTCAGCAGTCTAAAGGCAATTCTCTACAGGATTAGCAAAAGTGACCACTTTCATATTCTATTATCAGGTCATTTAATACATTTAGTTTAGGATACAAATATCCATGACAATCTAAAGTCCTTGCTACTAAAAGTATGGACATGGTGTTTGTGACACCCTGATACTTGTGGACAGTTTCTTTAAAGAACACCAAAGAAAAAACATGTTTTTCTGAAATAAGAAATAAGAGCCACAGGGATAAACTAAGGCCAACAACAACTCTTTGTCTGGATATAAATGTGTCCATTTATTGACCTCCACATCACTGCCTCACTTCTGTTCTAATTCCCTATACATGCTTGACACATCTTTAGTTATTATAAATCAGTGAAACGGGCCACTGATGTAAACGACTGCCTTAATGTGTGCATTTGCATCTTATCAGCCATGAATCAGCCGACATGCAGTTAGCGCCAGTGAATTATGAATATGCTCAGTGTTATTTCCCATTTGTATAATTTAAACCTGAACGGCTGAGACTAAATAATCCTGCAGCCAATGCGACAAAGCTCGAGAGTGGACATGTCTGGATATTATCCTGACATTTACACATGAGCGCACATGCAAAGACTGACTTTAGATGCACAAACCAATAGTGTTGGGTGTAACGAGAAGCAGTGTAACGCTTTACTTTGTCTCTGCCACATACTATCTCATCCTGTACTGTTCTTCAGGTCCCAAGTTTCTTCCCTCACCATTCTATAAAAACAGCAGCAGGATTTAATTCAGAAACCAAAGTTACAAAAGAAACAACACTCTGTCAAATAGTCCACTGGCCATGAGGCAGCTGAAATTGGACCAGACTGGGACAGAATTGCAGGTCAAAAACAGATAGGGAATGACACCGAGTGTCCGGAGGGGGGAAATTTTTTAGATTGGTTCTGCCTCTTCGGGGTAAGTGGCAGGGAAAGATGGGGGTGGGCTCAGTTTGTGTCTGTTTCTGGAGACAAAATCAATTAACAGGCCAATTGTTCCTGCAGAATTCTTCTCCAGCCAGCTCGCTGACCGACGACACAGAGACACAGAATAAAATAATGCTACCGTGATAAGCAGCCCTACTCCACCACACACCTGAGTGTGTGCTGAATCCTAAACAAAGCATAAATAATGAAGCTGGCGCAGTGACATCAGATATTCTAGAGGGGATATTTCTTTGATATAACAACAGTGTGATTCAGCGATGCTATGTTACGCTGCAATTACCGCAAATGTCACCTGTGACAAGACCAACACATCAGTAGACGGCATATCGTCAGTCATACATAATCATTTACATCTTCATGAAGGATGTCAAGCTCAATCGTGGGAAAATAACTGAACAGTTCTTCACCAAAGATGAATGGATCTGTGCACAGCCACGTCTCACCCACAGTCTGTACGCAAAGAACATATATGTACCGTGGCTGTGCAGGGCAAAGGAACAACCCAAATCAAATGTGTGAAATAAAAAAAAGTGAATAATTGAGCAGTCGGGCACAAGAATGTGAGCAGCAAGTGCTTTCATGAAGGAAGGCCATACAGCCCACATCCTCTTGTTTGCTTTGGACTTGGCAACTAACCCATGGCTGTGCTTGAATAATTACATTCAAACAGATGCTCTCGAAAAAACCCATTCAGAGATGCCACGCTGGGTTAAAAGCTCGACCCTTCAACAGTAATCCTTTGAAAATACCTAAAATAAATGACTCATTTGAGTGGTCATGCTGATGTGATTAAAAGTTTGCGCTTTCTTCATTCTTCTGTAACCCAATGATCAAAAAAACTGAAAAACAGTCATTGACAGAAATGTCCCTCCAGCTCAGAGGTGTTTCAGACATGTGAACTGATTAAAAATGCTGCACTTTGTAATAATAGATTTAAGCTTATTTATCTTCAAAGGAATAGCCTTTATTTAACTTTGCCCACTGTAGACGCTTGTATCTAAACCTGGGGTCTACTGCTGGAGCAACAACTGCTCAAGCGCTTCCAAAATTCATCGGAATCTTCAGTGTTATTCCACAGACGACTGCATGGAAGAATTCCTTCTAATCCATCCTCTCTATCGTGGTTAAAAAGTTTTTTTTTAATGATAATTATTATATATTCTTTTTTTAAATTATTTGTTCAAACAGTACATTTTAAAAGTTTAACATTTCAATTTGAGCGTTTTAAATCACGGCGATATGATATTCATTCACACAGGAACTATAGTGCCAGCATGATGTTGCCCTTTACCGATTCAGATATTAGGAGATATGAACAACACCCTTTGTGTGCGGGTTACACTATGATGTCGTCTGACATGTCATCGACCGAGACTTGAGATTTGTCCTTGAAACTAGTAATCTCTGCTGAGGAGTTGGAAAATATGTGAACCATTATGCACCAACTTATGTGAGGGTTTGAGGGTGGGTGTAGTTCAAGAGGTTGATCAAAAAAATCACCGTCTCACTGTGAAAGAGGGAATATTTTTGAGATTTACATTCATTTCTAAAGAAATAATGTGCTCTACTGAGTGCCATTCAAGTCGTCTGAATCTTCTAATTCAGCCCACTGAACTTTAATCTTTATGAAGTTAACTTTGTTCAAGTTACTTGAGTAAATGCATTGCTGACTTCTCCAATCGACTAATGAAATTTATCATCAGCTATTTTGATAATAGAATTGATTGGTTAGTTTTTAATGATTAAAACAAGCTCTCTGAGTTTTCAGCTTCCCAAATTAAATGTTGCTTTGTGAACCAAATCTGGATCAACATTTTTCAAGCTTTTCTGACATTTTTGTGGAGCAAACAAGTTCTCCATTAATCAAGAAAATCATGGACAGATTAGTCAATTATGAGAACAAGTGTTAGTTGCAGCAATATTTGCATTTAGAACATATTACAACACATCAGTGAAACTGAGTGAATTAATGCCGATGTGATTTATGGTGAATTATGCAACTCAAGCAAGTTCAATTTTGTATTGTTGTGGAGGACATAATGGAGACTCAGAGTTGCTTGAAAATCATCAGTATAAATGACATCAACACTGTACATCAATTCTAGATAAATCCTAAAGGTTATTTTGCAACTGACATTTTTGCCTGATTGGAGATTTTTAATAGTATTCTCATGTTAAAACCAAAACAAAGAGTGATAGGTACAATTTTCTTTTTAATACAAGTCATTGTGTGCGTCTATCTCTCACACAGACACACACACATGCATGTGTGCATCATTATGGGCCACTGATAGCAAATTCATCAGTGGCTCATGACGCTATCTGAGCCCTGACTGATGAAGGCAGCCTGCAGCCTGTTCCGTCGCAAAATGCTTTGCTCTGGATTAGCTAGTGAATTCTCATGAGCAGAAAGAACATTCTCCCAGTGTTGCCTGAGGAGATGACGAGGTCACGTCTGCTGAAAATAAGAAGAAATAGGAAAAAAAACCACACCTAAGGCCATTTGATGACAGAAATACGACTTAATATTCTGAATTAACCAAGAGAGCGATGGAGAAAAGCTGCACAAGGTTAGTTTATGGTTTATCGATGACCACCAGAGTATGCTACTAAGTCTATAATTGAGTTAGTTGAGTACAGATGTTTGCCCGTATCAGTTAAAGCTCCCATAGAGTGGTCTTATCGCATATATATGCGTCTGAGTTATGGAGGTCTACTTGCATACATTAACTTACTAGTTGCTGCAAACGAGCCGATCAAAATCTCTCCTCACTGAAGCTCTCGTCAGTCGTGCTATTTCAGACTGAAATCTCACCCCCAGACATAACTGTGTTGTGATTTGCCAGCCAACGAGAGCTTTCCCAACTGTCTTGTGATTGGCCAGGTACCTGGAAGTGACGTAATTAGCACGTCAGCGCTCAGAAACGCAGTCCCCCCTCTGGAACGGTGGTTGCACTGCTACTCAATAACAAATCATTGTTTTAACAATGTTTAAAAATAGCTTTGTCACGAGTTGGACCCAGAGTCAGAAGACACTGTCGCAAGTGAAACACCTCCACAACGGACGTTCTTCTTCTTCTGCGGTTCAATGTACGCAACCGGATGTGCCCGGACTAGTGCCCGGAGCAGGAGGATCTGCTGTTCAGGAGAACCTTATGTCACACTAACAGCCTTTTTCAGAGCGCTTGCAGAGCCGGAGAACACAATAAAACCCAGCGTTCTCAGCAGTGGCTGAACTGTTTGTTTCAAAACTTTAGGGTTTCATAAACGAGGTAATGTCGCAGATGCACACCAACAAACAGCGTTAATTGGAACTTCCAGTCTATGGGATCTTTAATAAAATAATAATTATCGGCATCATGTTGTTTCTCCCTGCTACGCTTTCACAAAACAAACACACGTCGACTACAGAATTCAAGACCATCAACTTAAATGCACATCGAGGCCATCTCAATGATCGCGTCACTCACAGCACGACTCCCTTTTCTTCAAGTCTGCCAGTGCTGATCACGCGGCGTCTGCTTTAACATCACAGAATCTGACATCCACATGCTGGCAAGCCTATTTCACGCTTCAAATCCTTAGAGTAATGGGGGCTGAACTTGTGCAAGAGAGGGGTTAAAAACAGAGCTCGACTGAGAGCAAAAAACGATCGGAGGGAAAGATAGGGAGTAATCTCGATCGCATTCCACCAATATCTGCGTCCGTTGGCTTAAAGCCCTCCGACATGTCTGCGGATCATATCAGCCATACTGGCCAAAGCTTGCCTGACTCCAACATAGATACAGAGCACAGTGTGTGCATATTTTTGTCAAAAAAAATAAAATATATACAGATTTTCATTTCTTTTGAATTCAAAAGTACTTTTCGACGGAGCACGAAGGGCTTTCAAACAAAGTGTGAAACACTTGAGTGCCAGTCAAGTTTGCATCATCTAATTCAACCCACTGAACTTTAAGTCTGCTTTCATCTTTGTCAGAGATAGTTTCGGGAATGCAGCGTTCACTTCTCAAATCAATTTGCATTTAAACTGTGCGGAAACACAAATGCAAAACCGACAAATGCAGATGTGATGTTCACGGCGAATTATCATGAGAGCTTTATAAACATTTCCTTTTTGCATCTTTTATACAAAGTTACATAACCAGCCCCCCCCCCTCTCTCTCTCTCATCTCCACAGTGTGTACTGTACTGTCAAATTGACGGTAATCCTTAAAAAAAAGATTACTTTCTTAAGGATTACTGTTTGTTTTCAAGTCTGTCTCCATGCGATGTGAGAACCACATATAAAGAGATTACTGTCGTTCCGCAGCTGCAGATGAACAGATACTCTGAGCAGATTTCTTCGTTATGGAGAACATCCACAAAATTGGATGAGGTGCAGCTCAGGTCGTGATAGATGGATGCTTGGATGGAAGATAATATAGACGGCAGGGGATGGAGCCATTAAAATAAAAGATAGAGAAAAGAAGTGCAAACCAGGTAAAGTATCGCACAGCCCATTCACACATGTGATTATGAGGGTACAGGCAAGCAATTATCCTCCTCCGTGATCTTCATATTTATCATCCTCCAGTATTTTGTTTAAGTCAGCATTCAGCTTGCTGTTAATCCTGCTATAATGCACAAGGAGCCTCCTCTAAGATATTGCAATTGCAGAGACATCCACTATTTGCTTTTTTTTTATTGGGGAAAACTAATTATGTGTGCATAGCTGTCTGATCTGGTGTGTGTTAATGAACTGGTGTTTTGTTTTCCCCTGCTATACAGCTACTGGTTGAGGTTTTATTCGGGATGGTTTATGCATCATGGCGACATGATGAGATTGTCAATTTGTAGCGACCACTCACTGCTGTCATGGTTATGCTTGCAGACCTGTGCTGGTTATTTTCACAGAATGTCCAGCAGTCTGAGAGTAGGAGCCATGTCACTGTGGTTTAGGATTAGGGGTTTGTGGTTCCATTCACTAAACCCTCAAACATATCTAAATTCAACTAATTCACCCATAGACTGATGGACAGGTAGCTACTATATGTTTCTGTGTATGAGGAGGAGCAATAGCCTCAAGTCTAATCAGGCTGTTAAGTCACATTCACAAATTAAAACTCGTCCTGCTGTTTGCTACGTTTTCTGGGAGAGTGTATTCCTTTCATCAAATAATCATGGATTTATGCCAGATCTTACTCTTCTGTGCTTACACTGAACAGGCAGCTCCCATTTGCTGTGACAGACTTTCAGTCTTGGAGCTTTATTTCCTGAAGTTCTCAGTTGAGACCCTGCTCGTTTTTGAAAACTGGCAACAAATGCAACTTAACGACCATTAGCTACACATTTCACTCACAGGATCTTATCAAGTATCTCAAGGGGTGACCGGGATTGTTTTTGGCACCTTCATACTTTGTCTTCATTGTCATCTCAGCAGGACTTTTCTCAGTGACAGGATTTATTTTTGGCAAAGCAACGTTTGTTTGTTGATGTGTGATTTCTGCTCGGTTTGAAGGAATGCAGGGTTTTTCTCACAGCGGTAGCAGCTACCTCCTCCACTAGCTGATGTAATACCCATGATGAAACTGTGCCGCTCCATCCAATTTGGCCCAGACTATAGTAAGCAGCTGAATTAATGCGAGTTTTTGCTGCAGAGTAAATGTGATAAGGCAATGATGTCTTCAACCGGGGAGCGAGATAATTAAGACTCCTCCTGGAGACATCCTCAATGAAATACAAACTTAATTCATGTTCTTGCAAAGTAGCAGCAAATCTGACTTTGCGCGTCTCATGGTTATTATAACTACACTACTGTTGACGGTTTTTTTTCCGACGGAAAGCTGATTATCTCTAACTTGTTCTAAATTGTCTTCTGTGCACCACAATGGGAAGAAACCAGCTAGCATCCGAGGGAGCCGCTTAGTGGATTCACTTGCAACACTTGCTGCGGAACAAGGCAATTACACTGGCGGGACCAGACTCAGCTGCTCTTACAATTACGCTGTCAAAATGAAACGGCAGGATACTGCGTACTGACACATCCATGTGGTGATTGACATTTACATATACGCATGCAAACGCGAGTACACACATTCGCACAATCCACGACGCCGAATCCGCTGTGAATGACAGACATTAACACTCGGTCCAGTGGAGGTCAACCACACAGTACGGTTCACATTTATCCACAGGGTGAAGTCCACTCTGGCATCATGTTACTCAGCTGAACACACTACTTTATCGCTGACTTGACAACCTTGACACATAAAGGAGCAGTGTAATCCAGTTAATCTGATGGTTTTCTGTGATTGGCAGGGCTGAGATCAAAAACGATATATTCTGCATATTATTCTGCTTGGACAGTAACAACAGCAGGCTTGATTATATATAATCTGCTATGGTTACATGCAACAGTGCATGACTTATGATGTCCAATACTAGCTTGCAAAGACAGGCCACAAATTACCTAAAGAGTAATCGCATAAACGGCTATACATAGAAATGTGAGACAGCATGGTGACTAACTGAAAACACAACCGATCCTGAGATAGTAAGCTGTGAGGAAAGCCACTGGTAGCCTTTAGGTGTTTGTTTTGCTCTGCAGGCACTCATTGTGTCACAACCACACCTCGCTTGAAATATTTACAAAAAGTTGAATGGAATCTCAAAACCTAAGGCAGAAAGCACAGGGTTAAACCATGCTGTTATGTGAACCTTAACTTTTGTGCTCAGGCTATTTTCAGGTCAAGGTTGAAGAGCAGGTAAACTACCAGCATACAATAAAATGCAGGTATTTGGAAGCAAAACAGATGAGAACAAAACCGCCGGTTTTCTCACAATCACAACAATTTCTCAGTTGTAATTTAATGCCTTTTCAGATAAAAGCAGACAGACTGACGCAGCAAAAAAAAATCCAGAGGAATGTTAAAAAAAAAAAAAAAAAAAACTGCAGCCAATGACTGCAGCACAGTGTTTAATAGGAACAGGACACAAAACATCGTTGTTTGTCCTTTACTGTACAAATACCCATGGCAGTAAATTCATTGAACATTATCCCAAAAGAAATCGCACTCCTCAGTGTCTGTTTGAACGGAGGACAAAAGACTGAATAATAGTCACTTCATTTTGCAGTCTCTGCACCCTGTGTTCATGAGGTCAGTGTGGGTTAAAGTCTCCCAACGGTTCTAGACAAAAAACATGTGACCGTGTGGGTGACTCACTGTCAGATATGAGACACCTGCCAACATGAGAGCGTGCACTCTTTAAGTTAAAAACAACAACACAGATATTCCTTCTCTCTTTCCTTCCTTCCTTCCTTCCTGTGAGCTTAAAAACAAAGCACCTTTACCTTTTCACTGGAAATGTTTGAAAAGTGTACGATTGAAACTCATTATTTCAGAGCACTTGTCAATTCCACTCACTCACCAGACTTCCCCTGCTCCGCATCTGACTTCATCCCCTCCTCCGGGGGGAGATTTCCTCGGGATTCCAGGATCTGTCAGGTGTTAACTTTCAGGACAGAAATGAGGGACAAAATCCGAAACTCGTCAGCTCTCGCTCAGACCATGACCGTTTTTCATTCGCTGCCCATTCAAATTAGGCTGAACTGACGGAAGAAAACACATCCAGCAGCTGCTGCGGCGTCTCTTCCTTCATAAGGTTTACCTGTTCTAGGCGACTCCCATGTGTCCAATGACACAGTGCAGCCCCTCCCCCCTCCCCAACTCAAATGGATTACTAAGTAAGGAGGGAGGAGCTCAGTGGGGCCGTCCTAATGGTTTTCCCACATTACTCAAACACACACACATAGACTCACCAGAGTGAGGAGGAGCCCAGCCAAGGTGTGGGTTTACAGGCAGGTGGGTGTCAATATGTGTGTGTGTGTGTGTGTGTGTAGCCCAACACCTGCAGGCTACATAGCAACAGGTCTGCCAGCTGTTGACTTGCCTGAGGATCTCAGTAACATAAAACCGTTTTTTTTAAAAAATGGTATAATGAGCTTAAAGACTTTTCAAATGTATACCATAAGAAATTGAGTTTTTTTTCTTGCTTTTACTTGCATTGTTTTTCTTTTTTTTTGTAAAGCTGTCGTTCCACATTTTTGAGTAAACTAAGAGTTGTACAAAGTCGGTGAGAAGGAAGACAGTAGTGGGTGAATGTAGAGCTACAACTACATAGTACACAAAGGACTGTCACCAAGTGATGTGATTAACTTGCAGCTACGTTTAACATTGTAATAACTCATTCTATCACATCGACTGTGATACCTTTTCTGGTTGACATGGAAAGCAAGCAAAGCAAATACTATTAATCACGAGTTTCCACCATTATTGCAAATTAATGTAATGTATTCACACAACCTGTGTATTCTTGTTTTATTCCTCCTTTGCAGTGACACGTTCTTGGAGGCATGTGACTGCAGGATTGATGATGTCGGAGTAGTCAGACAGAAGAAGCCCTAATTTTCAACAAAACTGATAAGCCTATGAATTAATTAACATTTATTCAGCTCCCTGCAAGGACAAAGATAAATGCTCTTCAAATGAGCAGAGCTCTGAGTCAGACCATAAATGAAATCGCTACAATTTACACTTACATGCCGAATTAGTCATTAAAAAAGGCAGAAACTGCAGTTTAAAAGGTTCATCTGAGACCGGCTCTCTTTTATACTACAATATTTAGGTTGAGGGCTGACCTTAATTTTAACAAAGAAGAGTTATTACTTTTAAATGGAATTAGTGCTAACACCCTGCTGTTAAAAAAATCACTGGTATCTGTACTTTACATTTCGATAAAATAAGTTATTTCCTATAAGTTTCGCTGACATGCGACAGACAGCATGGCAGAGTGTGCGTGCAGTCCTCTGCTCTCAGTCCCTCGAGACCTAGTGGACGCTGTACCAAGTGTGTTTAGCTCTCAAGGTTAGAGCAAAATGAGAGGCAAGTGCTTTTTGTCAGCGGTCCAAGGCTCGTCAACAAAACAGATGCAATAAGCAAAATATGGCATTATTACATTATTACATCATTTACACTGTTGGCAGGTGAGACAAGGCAATGGAAACAAATGTTTGGAGTTAACGCCGGCCGTGGGAGTCATTATGGCCCAGGCTTGCCAAAGCAGTAGCATCACCAGATTATGTGATAGAAAACATCATGTTCACACTCACACAAAACAATAAAACATGATTACATACAAACGTGATTCACCCTGTCATTGAGAACAATTCCATCCATTGAGTTTGATGAGGTAAATTGGTTTTAACAATTTGGCAAACTTAAAAGTAGGACCCTAATAAGTAAACACAATGTTTATATTGTTGATGTTAAATTTGCAATAATCTGCTAGGATATCAAAGCAATCACATACTGTCAAATTATTTACAATAATCCAAATATTAATATTATTAATGCACAAATGGGTTATCAAACCATCAAATCCCGAACAAACAATCAAACACGAAAGCAAACTTTGTCAAAGTGATGAGAGCTGTCTCTCTCATGGGATGTATTGTTACATCATTTCCCCTGATGCATTGGCATTTGCTATATAGTAGTGTTTCAGTAACAATTTCCATATATTTACATATTATCCTAATAAGTTATAATTAATAAAACTGAATGAAAAGAAACTGCCATCTTACCATTATAGGATATTAACTTTATAGCTGTCACACGGCTAGTACAGTAACAAGAACCCTTACTGGCCTCCCTGTGATCTGTGTCAGGTCCAAATTCTCTCAAGCTCCATTAATCAACAAGGCCACTATAGACACAAGTTGTGAAACATTAAAATCATTTGAAGTGTATAAAAATGTACTTCATTACATGGTTCATTGGCGCCTTCATCACTCCCAACTGGCCAAAAAAAAAAGCACGTTTGATGCTCCCCAATCGTAAATCGCAAAACTGTGACTCTTTCTCAAGAAGCTAACGCTACTAGCGTCAAATGGTTATGTGTAAAATTCAGCAGAGGGAATCAGCAGCTTATAGGCAAATGCTTTGCTATTGTTCAAAATAATTAAAACATTAATGGCTTTGGAGTCATTCAACTTTAGATTAGGGAACACATATTCACCATTATCGAGGAGCTTACTAACATATATAAGTAGCATACTAGCCCTTTATTAGTAATCATTAAGCATGCATTAACACCTTATTCTACATAACCTTATTCTACCTCTATTACAACATGAATTAAGATTTTTCCTATACATAGGGTGTTAATACGGGCTTAATATTTACTTATAAAGGGCTAGTATGCTACTTATATGCATGTTAGTAAGCACCTAGTTAATGGAGATTATGTGTTCCCTAATCTAAAGTGTTACTGAAAAGTTAATACAACCTATTCTAAGAGGTGTTTGTCTCCCAAGCAGGCCTATGTTTAACTAATACACAACAGATACAGGTGCAATTTATTACCCTACCAGTAGCTGCACACTTTCCTGAGAGAGGAAAGACCGTGGTGCTTTGTGCTGCGACTGCGTGCATTAAAGTATATAATGATTTCACTTAATGATAACACCTAAAGAATGTTCAGCAGACAGCGGGGAGAGAGGGCGGCGCACAGCCTTTAACACAAATGGGGTCCAGTCATTGATTTTTCGTTGGAGCTTATTTCCACTCATACAGTCACAAGGCCGTTTCATGAAATAGTAACACATTTCTACAAGCCGGTGGGTGTCAATGTGTGTGTAGCTCAAAACAACAAAAGCAGCGAAGAGCAAGGCTGCAGTAGTTATAGCCACAATAAAGGACAACGTATGCCTCTGCCAGCCAACCTAACAGCTTCACATTACAAATCCAAGGACGACGCCCTGAAAAAAGACAGTCAGACAGAGAACTGGCCAAACTATAAAAAAAAGTGTCACTCATCGTGTGGGTTGTAAAGTTGTTTAAAGAGCTTATAGTGCTGGTAGAAGTGGCTGAGAAATGATGGCGGGGCAGCTCCTTCAATGCAAGATCACCTGCAAAAAGGTCTGACAATTGGCAATGGTAGTGGGATTATTGCCATCACTCAAGTCAAGTCAGTATTAATATAGCCCAACATCACAAACACAATTTGCCTCGTTGTATCCTTAGACCTCCACATCGAGTGAGGAAAAACAGCCACACAGGAGGGATCCCTCTCCCAGGATGGACCAATACAATCACATAACGTCCATCCATCATCCATCCATCCATTATCTACTGTTATATCCTCCATCGGAGGGTCCCGGGGGTGCAGTGCCTATCTCAGATGACATAGGGTGATAGGCGGGGACGGGGTACACCCTGGACTGCTCGCCAGTCCATCGCCGGGCCACATATAGAGACAAACAACCATTCACTCACATACTCTCACACCTACGGTCAATTTAGAGCGACCAATTCACCTAATCCCCAAATCTGCATGTTTTTGGACTGTGGGATGAAGCTGGAGAACCCGGAGAAAACCCACACACACACTGGGAGAACATGCAAACTCCATGCAGAAAGGCCCTTGTTCCAACCGGGGCTCGAAGTTGCTCCAGCCGGGGCTTGAAACAACCACATAACAAAACCATCCTATTTTGCTCAGTAGATGGCTACAGACTACAACATATTAATTACACCATTCTTATTGCAGACCTGTTGGGACAGCTGAGTGTAATGCAACATGGAAACAGTACAGCTGCAGCTCAGACACTTATGAAGACAAAGAGGTAATCAGCAGGTCTGTCGGGCATTCTAATTAAAAGACTGTACTTGGCACATGCTAAGTATTTACACTGCATCAAGACAGCATCAAAACACAGAGTAGGGATTGCAGGGTATTAGCTTTCTGTGACATACACAGCTCACAATGCATAGTGATACTGTAAAGTAATATTTACCTGTTAAAAGTGGTTACGGCGAAATCGCCGTCGCTAACTTCTTTCTTTATGTGATGCATCGTTACGTTTCTCTCGGTTGTGAGATGAGGTGATGAGCACAGAGCACATCCTTAAATTAAAATCAATGGATGTAGCCAATCTCTCTCTCTCCCTCTCTCGCAGTCAGTATATACAACACCTCCAAAGACAGCAGCTTCATCTAAGACTAGGAGAATGCCAAGCGGTTATCGTTCATGTTAGAAAGAGGTGAGAGAAAAAGAGACGACCACGTGCACAAGTAGAGATGTGGTCAACTTCTTATCTGCGTAGCTCTTTTCTGTGGTCCGCGTCTAAGGTGGCATCCATCTTTTTAATGCCCGTATTCAGGGCTACTTAATTGCCATTTCTTGTAACAGACAATGCACACATTAATGGACACTGTCTTCATCCTCTTAAGCTGCTCCTCCAAATCTTCTGCTTAAGACTGCAAAAATCTTTGAATAAAAAAAAACACATGTTGCCAAGCCTTTCAGCACCTGTGTAAAAGACATTTGTCTTCAGCTGTCAGTCTGTTTTCTGCTCTAAATGATTCAGTGCTCATTTGCATTTTAATAAAGTGACACTTGCAACAACTGATTCTCATATAATCTCTCTGGTGGAACTGGGCCATTTATCACATGCTGTAAAAATCATATTTTAAATCCAAAAATGTTTTCGTTTCAAATGAACAACACACTATGTCAGATTGTCAGAAAATGTTCCGACTGTTGTTTTTTTCTTGTTTTTTTTTTTTTTAGTTATGACATGTCTGTGCAGACATGAGGCCACACATGGATAACTGCAGGGGGTTTGACAGACAAGGAATGTTGAGGTCCAACATTTGTTATGACCTTCAAGAGATTGTCATTTCCTCTCCCACAACCTCACTCACACCCCAATCTCTTTACGCCTTCACCTCAGGCAAAGCACACAAAAACGGGGAAGGGAGGGCCAAAGTTAAAATGTCAACTTAAAGTAGTTTGTTTGAAACGAGACCTCACGTCGTGCAACATAATAATGCTGATCTGCTGAGAGTCTACAAAAACATGGCTTTCTACTATGGATAGTACATTCCTACGTTTTTCAGACCAGCTGCTTTGGGTCTCTCTTCTTCAGCTGTTTGACTTGCTGTTCTGTTTTCTCCCACATTCCAGTCTTCATTTTCAGCAGGCAGTGAGAAGGAACCACCAGGTGCTGCTTGGTTCCCTTCCAAACCTCCCATCTCAGACAGCCAATGTCCATTTTCAGCATCACCTCCGTTGCCAATTTAGTCTTGCCAGACGCCAACCCAGATTTCGCTGCCCATGGGCCTTTTGAACGGCTATTTGGAGGACAAGAAAATGGTATTACACCAGTTAGGTGTTCATTTGTGTCAAAGCTCAATTCCAAGGTGGAATCAAAAATTGGATATAAACCCTAACCCACACCAAAATCTAATGAGGTGGGGGTGTAAAGTGAATATGTTTTTTAATACTGCAATACAAGCCCTTCCAAAACTACCAGACAAGACAATATTCAGTATTAATAATCAGATAATTGTTTTATTTCACACCTTCAATGCGACAGACTTTGAAGGAGCAAATTCTCATCCAAGTTGCTTTGTGCTCAGCAGGAAACCAAGCAACAATCACTGAAAGATCAGAGTCCAAAGAAGTTGACAAAAATGCCTTATTGGCAGAAGCAGTCATGGAATCCTCAGAGGAGCCCAACACCCACAGTCAGCATCAGAGATATGAGCTCAATATACAAACTAAGATATGAATTCTCCATGGCTACATAACAAAGAGTTATCCTTCGATGACTGCTCGGGTTAAGTTTTCCAAATCAGTTTAACCTTTTGACTTTTGATGACCATCTACGAACCTCTTTCAATACAGCTTCCTTTAGCAATGTGTCAAATGACAGTAGCGACACAAATTCTGCGATTTGAAACCACGTCGTCTCATGTATTACCTTCCAATTCCGTCTTCTTTTCCATTGGTCATTGCGGCGCAGTCTGAATGCACTACGCCAGGGGTCACCAACGTGGTGCCCGCGGGCACCTGGTAGCCCGCAGGCAGCCAATACGGTGCCCGCGGGCTCACTTCACTTCACCTCACTTGCATGTATCCGTATGATCGCTCAGTAAAATATCTTTGATATTGTTTATAAAAACTGGTAATCGTTAGGAGTAAGCACTGGAATGAATGTGTATGCAGTTGAATGCATAATATTAATCATTTAAATGGTAAACAAACAAAAAAATGTTAACGTGGTAGCCCTCCATATTATTTTTTACCCTTAAGGTAGCTCTCATCTCAAAAAGGTTGGTGACCCCTGCACTACGCCAATAAGCTGAAGGATTTCAATCAGCAAGTGACCATGGTCACATTTAAAAAAACAAAAACAAAAAACAACTTTAACCACTACGTCCGAGCATTTCTGTGTAGCAACCTCTGGTGTGTGTGTGTGTGAGTGTAAATTACAGTGGAAAGACCTCAGTATTGTTGCTGCAGGCAATTTAAGTGCCACACTCCCAATGCCTGTAACAGGGCTTCGGTGGGGGCAGACGTTTTGGAAAGTGTCAGCGCATGAGAAAAATAGAGGTACTCAGCAGAGACCACTCCACACATGCACCCACACCCACACCCACACATACACCTTCACAGACGTCATTGTTCTTTTGTTTATCTCTCTCTCTCCACTCCCATTTCTCTGTATGATTTCCTCTCATTAATCAAAATTCACACGCACAGGCAACGCTTCATCCTCCTGCAATCGTTCACCTTGTCCTCCTCCTCATGGAACATTTTCTCTTTCCAAGTTTCTTCTTCTCCTTCCCCTGCTATGGGCATCCCCCCCCCCCACCCACAGGATGCTCTGAATGAGATCTTTGCAATGACCTTTCTATTTAAACCTGCTCGCATGCCAAGTTTCACCCAGGTGGTGACATCACGGCCAGTTAATGTGCAGAAGCAGCACCTGTCTCCCTAATGATACAGTGCTCACTGCTTAGGCTTACTTCTCCCTCTGCTGCAGACCTGAGATGAATTCACTAGTAACACAATCACTCAGTCGCCTTTTTCGGTGTCTCTGTGTGTATGTGCATGGTTTTCCTTATACTATAGAACCATACAATATTATACGAGATGTTTTACAAACATAAAAAAAACAAGATTAGTATCTACTAACCCACCTGTAAACATTGCCAGCCATCACTATAACATCCACAGAGTGGAGAAGAGAGCTGGTAGCCACATATAGACAATGTGCACACTCACACTAATGAGAACATGGGCCCTGGGGACTGACTGTATGACACTAGATCCATCATCGTTCTGGCACCCTGTGTAGAAGTTAAAACTTTATGGTGTAGTTACTTAACCCAAGAGATTTCTTTTGTACCGGTGCCGTCGTAAGCTACCTTGATCCTCTCTACAAGACACCACTTCCTTCAGAAAGGCTTTTGTCGTGAAAGAGCTGGAGCACGAAACAGACAACAAACTTAACTACTGCAGGCGTTACCTGGTCAGAGAAGACTCAGAGAAGGGAATATTTAGAGTTTAGGAGCTGGTCTTTAGGACGATGATATGGTTCAAAGAGATGTAAGTGGCTGAAAAATACTGTAGTATTCACCGTTGTTGCACAGGCTTAAAGATACCTTATGTAAGATTATAAAGACAACATCCAGCCACGATTACACAATTACATAAAGTGTGAAAACCTGACCACTTAGATTTGAGAGGTAAACAGGGTTTCATTTTAAATCAACCCTGTGTTTACTAGCACTGTGTTAATTCTTACACACTGTGCATTTCACCGTTAAAGTGTAGCATGCACATGATCACATTTAAACTTGGTTATTGTCGATATATAAATTCAAGATCTTTAGCAAAATGGTTTATTTCAAACCAATTAAATGAATGAATGGAAAATAAAAAATACTGTATATAATCACCTGTTGAATGAGGGAGGAGGTCCATCATATTATGTCATGGGATCGACCGATTATTGTGCTGATATTCGACATTTTGATGCAAATTGGCATCTGCCTTTTTTTTTTT